>NC_057798.1:748060227-748097854 GCF_018294505.1 Triticum aestivum | reverse complement strand
GATCCCCAGATCCATCCTCGCGCTCGGTCGCACCGCCCTCCTCCTCTCTGCACTCCATGGCCGGCACCGCATCCTCTCACGCTTGCTCCGCTCCGCTCCTTCCTTCCATCAGTTCGGATCCGGTGCGCGCGTCCCCAACCCCTGATGGCTCTCACGCCGCACCCGCCACTCCAGCTCCGCGCGCGCCCCCCCGTGGTCGCCGCGGCCCACCAGCGCCATGCGCTCCTCTCACGGCGCCGCACTCGCTCCTGCCGTTGCTGCGCCGGCGCCGACGTGGGTAAGGTGTGGGCGAGGCGGGCGTACCCGTACGACAAGATTGAGCCGAGGTGGCAGGAGCTCTGGGAGGAGCACCCCGGACGCCTCCAGGCCCAAGGGCTACATCCTCGGCATGTTCTCTTACCCAAGGTACCGATCCAAGCGCCTCTCCTCTCCGGCTCCCCGTATGGAATTCTTCATTGAATTGCTCGAGTCGCCTATGAATATGTGGCTACCTCACCACAAATTTGTGTTTCAGTTGTGTATATAAGAATAATGGATGGTTCTGTAGTTTCAGTTTCTCCACCAATGCTCAAATTGTTGGAATTTATCATTTCTCCAGTGTTGTACTAGCCTTGCAATTGCACCCGATGTTGTAATTGAGCTTTAGTCGTGTAGTAGGATATGAGGCTCTAGTTTAGTTTTATCTAGAATATGTAATATTGAAGTATCCTTTGTTATGCGACTGCATAGAGCCTAATATTTACTCTTCTCGGATGCATAAAGTAGTCCCGAAATTGAATCCTAGAGAATGAATGAGTTTGCAACCATTCCTAATTTTTTTTGTTCTTGTCCAATTTGGATTTGGATGCAGCAGGTGCGAGCGTGCGTATCATTTGCAGCCACTGCCAAGCGTCCCAGCTGCCAAGTCCCACACGTCCACTTATGTGCTTGGATGTTGGAACAATTGGCTACATCGATCCGATGTGTACAGCTCCGGTATCGTCCTTCTGGAGTTGCTCAAAGGGATGAAGACCGTCAACAACGATTGCAATTTGCACCAGTTGGTAAGTCATTCACACTAAACTCCCAAGTCTCAGATCTTATTACATCTACCTTTTCATTGCATTGTGCAAGTCACTAATAAGAGTGAGATTGAAGTTGTTTTTTGTCAACCATGTTACGATCTTTCAACATGCATGATGTGTTGCAATGGTTTCTATATACTGTCATGGTATGGTCATTTGACCACCCTGTCTCTATGTGTGTGTAGATAATGTCGAGAGCAGATGACAACGCGGTGATGGAGGCGGTGGACTCGGAGGTGTCGGTGACGTGCACGGACATGGGGCTGGTCCAGAAGGTGTTCCAGCTGGCCCTGCTGTGCACCAAGCAGCACCCCATTGACCGGCCGAGGATGCACGAGGAGGCCCGGGTGCTGCTCTGGCTCATGCCGGCCCCTGCCGTCTAGGTCCCATCCGCATGCCTGCTCCCTCTTCATCTCAGATATTGGATTGAAGTAGGAAAAAACCCTCCTCCATATTGTGTGCTGATGATCTGTATTATGTGTAGAACAATCATGGTGTCTATTTCTGCTTTATGCCCCACGTTTCACTAATAACATGCCCAACTTCCTACTCTGTAGGAAATAAGTACATGATTGTTCATCCTCTTGTATAACAGTTTAAGTTTGTGACCTGATCTTGTGCTTCTAGTAGCTAGTCCAATTTGCGTACTTTTAAGTGTCTTTTGATGTGGTGGTGCCAAACAAAACTCATATGCTTATGCTGAGCTTACTTTTAATCTTGTGAACATGACAATTTAGAGGATGTACTGTAGTTCCACTCATTTTATTCCCTGTGATGAGCTTATTTTTGTATTGTAGCGGCCTTCTTGTTTACTTTGCTGAATCAGGTCTTGTGTACTAATCCTCACTTGCTAGCATTTGGCTTCTCTACGGTAATTAAACCTGATAAATCTGTATAGTTCTTTGAGATACAAATTCCACATTGCATGTTTACGAGGTTCAATTTCTAGAGATGTTGCCAAATGAATGTGTCAATGTGTATCTTCTTAGGGGTTGATTTAAACCACATATTATCTTTTGCTGTTCAAACATTGAAATCCTGGTTCATTTTTCAAACATCGAAATGTTGTTGACCCTGTCCTTTTATGCTTAAATGATAAAAATATCACATTTTGCTTGTTCTAACCATTTTGCTTCATAACTTGCAGATGCCCTTCATTCATGTTTTGTCGTGAGGTCCAGGATGAACAAATTCGGAGAAGCATTGGAGCTAGCTATACTGTGATAGCTGTGTTACCTGATGTGAACATTTTTTTATTGTAAAATTGATGTGAACCATGTTTGATTGTAATAATGTGCCAAGTTTGGGTCTTTTTGATTGTATTCATGATGTGAACTATATTTTTCCGGTGCTCTGTTTGAAGCATTTTGTTTTCTCTTTGTTCTGATTTAAATATTGTTATTTATGTATTGGAAAATTGAGATCTGAAGAATATAACAGTGACAAGGGACCCACTTATTAGAACCTGACAACTGGGTCCCATCTCACTAGTGGGCCCATCTTTTGAAAAAAAAAATCAGAACATGAGAGGCCCAGCAAAGAAATGGCCCAGAAAAATACATGATCAAAAATACATGAACGAAAAGGCCAAGGCCCAATAATAAAAAAGGCTGCAATGTTGGGCCAGGCCCAAGAAGTCGACCAAAAAACGACAGAAAAAATATAGAAAGGCTGAATTAATGGGCTAGGCCCATGTAGAAAACTGAATTGGACCGGGCTGAATCTTGTGCCACATCAGCTTGCCACGCTGGATGCCTACGTGGCCTGGGTAGGTTGCTAGTGACCAAAACGCCATAGTAGGAATATTTTGGTCGTAAACGTCTTTGACCATTCCAGAAGAAAGGTCGCTATAGTCAGTTTACGACGGCCCGCTTTTGACCTTCTGTTTTTGGTCACAAAAAGGTCATAAATGGAAATTTGTGACCTTTCAGTGACCAATAGTGGTGGTCATAAGTTGACATATTTCTTGTAGTGGTTGGGGGTGACCCGATACGTACCCGATACCCTCCAGAACACTTCCTGTGTCCGAATACCATCGTGCTATATATCAATCTTTACCTCTCGGCCAGTTAGAGACTCCTTGTCAGGTCTGTGATCTCATCTGGGACTCCAAACAACATTTTGTCACCAAATCACATAACTCATATAATACTATATCGCCATTGAACGTTAAGAGTGTGGACCCTACGGGTTCGAGAACTATGTAGACATGACCGAGACACCTCTCCGATCAATAAGCAATAGCGGAACCAGGATGCCCATATTGGCTCCTACATATTCTACGAAGATCTTTATCAGTCGAACCGTTATGACAACATACGTAATTCCCTTTGTCCATCGGTATGTTACTTGCCTGAGATTCGATCGTCGGTATCTTCATACCTAGTTCAATGTCGTTACCGGCAAGCCTCTTTACTCGTTCTATAATACATCACCTCGTGACTAACTCCTTAGTTGTTTTCTTGCAAACTTGTCATGTGTATTACCTAGAGGGCCCAGAGATACCTCTCCGATACTTGGAGTGACAAATCCTAATGTTGATCTATGCCACCCAACAAACACCTTCGAAGATACCTATAGAGCATCTTTATAATCACCCAGTTACGTTGTGACGTTTGATAGCACACAAGGCATTCCTCCGGTATCCGGGAGTTGCATAATCTCATAGTCAAAGCAATATCAATAAAACTAAACAATCAATATGCTATGCTAACAGGTGGGTCTTGTTCATCACATCATTATCCTAATGATGTGATCATGTTCATCAAATGACAACACATGTCTATGGTTAGGAAACTTAACCATCTTTGATTAACGAGCTAGTCTAGTAGAGGCTTACTAGGGACACGGTGTTTTGTCTATGTAACCACCCATGTATCAAGTTTCCAGTTAATACAATTCTAGCATGAATAATAAACATTTATCATGAATAAGGAAATATAAATTAACAACTTTATTATTGCCTCTAGGGTGTATTTCCTTCACTTTCACCTAGGTGCAATAGCCTCACAACTTAGTTCTCCTGTGAGGACATCTACCATGAGAAAACCACGACAGTTGGCACCCACAATAGAGCCAGCACTCGGTGGTGGTGTGTTCTTGGAGGGAGCTCTCCCAGGGATCGAGAAGCTAGCGATCGAACGGATGACCAAGAGCTAGCGTGGAAAGCTCTACATCGACAACACCGGCTGGAGCCCCTAGGGGGACTCAATGGAGTCAGGATATCAGGTCCCCTTTGGCAAGATCCACGCCTTCATCGGCATAATTGGCGGGTCCGTGCCAGAGCCGTATGCCGTCGGCGGCTTCATCGAATCTGCAAGCAAGGTCTGCCCTAGCTGAACCAGTGCTTTCGTCGGCTTCATCACCGGAACCATGCAGGAGTCAGAATCCACCCCGACTCTGTGTCAGGGGGCGATATGTTTGTCTATTCAGAAAATAAGTCATCGGTAGGCGGGAACGACTACGACGAAACTGGGTCTATCTTTCAGCTTTCCGATGAGAGGCTAGGTGGATACTCCCCCGAGGAAGATTACCCGGTCTCCTACGGCCTCGTCATGCATCTGCCTACTTGGCCAGAAACCAGCCTTATTATGAATATCAGGGGAACCTGGTTATAGATGTGCCAAAGCCGTCTTTAAGCCAGAACCCGGTTTTGGTTACACCAGGTTAGCTGTCCGATGCCGTGATGGCTGCAGTCCTGGAATTGCCACGGTAGATGCCCTAGCATGAGTAATTAGGTGTGGATCCATCACAATATAGTTAGCTTGAATGAATTAAATGGAAAAAAGGACACAGAGAGTTTTACCCAGGTTCAGCCCCTCTCAACGAGGTAAAGGCCTACTCCTGCTTTAGGTTGTATTGCTTGGGTTTCGATTACCAGGGTGGGAATACGCTTGACCTAGTTCTCGACTTGTTGTTTCTTGCCTTAACCCACCGCCAGGTCACCCCTTTATATACACATGTTGATGCCCAACAGCTTACAGAGTCCCGTCCGGCTCATACACCGCGTGTCCGGCTCGGTGACCAAATTAAACTTTCCTTAGCATACAAGTTAAACATATGGCAATTTATGCCCGTGGTCCTCAAGTCGCCTTTGGGTCTTGGGCCTTCAATAAGCTTGCTTCATGAACGGCCATCTTCAACATCTTCTTGGGCCCTCTCATTATGAACCACCAGTGGTATGACTCGGCCCCTCCTGGGCGGGTCATACCCAACAGTTATATCCCCAACATTAGGCCCCAGGTTGATGTGAACTTATTCATATCAATCTTCAATACTTGACTTAGAAAAATCCTTCATCGTCAGTCCTTATGAAATCTTATAACCCGCCATGATGTCATCTCACAGAATTGTGCTAACCCGCCATGATGTCATCTCGCATTAATATCACATGAGGCCCAAAACATCTCAATATATCTTCACTTTTAATGAACCTCCTGAAAATAGAGGCATTTGTGCTGTCACATAATCATTTTTCAGCCTCCTCGATTCCCGTGCATTCCATCTATCCACTGCCTTATAAATAGGGACAGGGGTCCTTTTCATTTTTTTCCTTGCCTCCTCGTCTTCATCTTCCTTCTCATAACACCTCGCGCGCCTGAGCTTCGCCGCCATCGACCTCGCGCATTGCCTCAACATCGGCCGCTGCATCAACCTGCACGAACCGGAGCACCATGACGCGCCTTCGCTGTCCATCAACCTCGGTAAGCTCTCCTCTTTATCTCACTGCAGATATCCATTCAGGTTTGCTTCAAGTTCATCGAAGCTCATCTCCGTTCCTCCCTAGATCTTGTAGTTTTTTATCTGAGTATAGTACCAATCTTTTGCGGTAGTAGTTTAGCACTCGGTTTTAATATCTGAACGCCTCCCCTCCATAGGAGACCTCATCTGAGGACATGAACTATTCTGCTGCCGCCAACTTTGTTTAGAATTTTTCTTCATTATTTGAACTGTTGTAGATCCAAAATTATAACACCGATCTGTGAAAACGTTTTGTCCAACACATAGCAAGCCTTCACTCATAGATCTGAAAGCTGATAGATGTTAGGCAGCTTAACTGATAAACCATAACCCGCCAGGTACCATTAGTCCCCTCTTAAGCCACCAATAGATTGCTCTGCATAACTCAACACTATCCTTCGACTTAACGTACTGCATGTTTATAGTTCTTACCTTTGAACCAATGACCGTCTTAACAACATAATCTTAAACCGACAATATTTTCTTTTCAAACCTTCATCAACAATAATGACTAAGACCTTCACTTCATGCAACTGAGTCGCATCCCGGGTTACCGAGGAAGACTTGAACAATTTTGTTCAGACAGGCGTCTTAGCCAAAAAAGATGACATCCACTTGAGGGTCCCAGGCACTGAAAATCCTCCTGAGCCCAAGGAAGACGAAGTAATCGTTTTTACTGATCATATGATTAGGAGGTTTACCCCGCCCGGTTCAAAATTCTTCCAAGACGTGCTACACTTTTTTTTCAGATCCACCCTCAAGATATTGGGTCCAATTCTGTCTCCAACATCTGCAACTTCCAAGTTTTTTGTGAAGCTTATCTTCAACAAGACCCCATTGTCGAACTATTCAGGGAATTCTATTACTTGAACCAGCAGACTGAATTCATAGACAGGCCCAGCTTGCAGCTAGGCGGAGTTTCAATTCAGAAGCGGAAAGAAGCCACCTTCCCATATGCCAAGCCGCCCAGTCATCCTAAGGACTGGATCTAGACTTGGTTTTATTGCCAAGATACATCTCCAGAGGGTGAAAATCCCCTACCGGGTTACCGTGAACACTGGCTTAGCAACACACATCGACTCCTAGATCGGATCAACACAAAGGAACGGGCCAAATATGCGCCCATTTTTTCAAAAATCAGAGCTTTCATGGCCAACGGCTTAACCGACATCGACCTTTTTCGGTGCTAGGTTGCTTGGAGAATTCTGCCCTTAAGCCGCCGCCCCGGCTTAATGTGCGAGTATACCGGTGACTTAAAAGATCCAGAACGCCACTTCGAGATCCAATTAACTGATCAATAAATCAATGATGCGACCAAGGTTTTATTGAATGAAAGCTTGGCAGATTGCAGCAAAGCCGAACTTAATCCTTTCTGCACCCTCAACCGGCCGACAACTATAAGTTGTGCACATAATTTTTTAGTTGAATCATGTTTTCGTAAAGAACTGTCCTCTTATACTCATCTGACTTCCATAGGCCAATTCTTCTTTTTGGAAGAAGAAACTGCAGGATAAGCTGGCCAAGAAGACCCGTACAAAGACCAAGGCTAATAAAAAGCCTGCCAAGAAGAAGACCGACCCCTCCAAGTTACTTAACTTGGATGACGATGATGATGATGATGATGATGATGATAAGTCAGAGGTAGAACTTGATTTTCTTGGCTCATTTTTTGTACATCTCATTGACAACGACTAATATCAGGATGACGCAGAAGCCAGCCATGCGGGTGATGAAGAGGTAATTGTTCTTTCCTCCGGCTCAGAATCTCTGCCAAAACAAAAATCTCGACAAGCAGTCTGGAAAGTAAGGTTTTCTCATCCTTTAGCTTATTTGGAACCCAACTTTATTTTGAAGAAGCAGCAACATGAAGCTCGTTGTACAACCCGGAATAGCGGAGGCACGGTCCTTTCCTCCGGCTTACCAAACACACCAACTCCCCTCAAATGTCATCCAGAGGTCTCACTAATTTCCGATTTAACTTATCCTAAGGCGGGTATTTTCCGACAACCTCTTAATCAGTCGGACTCCAATTATCAGGGAACATCTCATTACTCCTTTGGCGACTCAACGGGGACTCACATCCCATCCTTCAAGACTATGCCTGGGTAAGAATGTTAAACTCTGCTTTCAATCATGTACTTAATTGTTGTGTTAACCTCGTCTTGTGCTTCACTCACAGAGTTATGTGAAAGCCCAACAAGAAATCGAAGGTGACAAAAACAACTGAAAACCCTTCTGAACCGGAGAAACGGTCAATAGACACTTCCCTCCATGCCACTGAAGCCACAGTTGATGAGCCGCCACTAGAAGAGCACAACGTTACCATAGATCATATGAACGTTGACCCAACCACCACCAACCTCCAAGTCCCATCAAGCCTACTGAAGCAAAGGATGATGATGTTATTATTACTGGGCTTGGTTATACAGCACCAGGCCAACCCACTGTCTTGTCAAAGCATAGTGCCAAAGAAGAAATGTCTGTTGCTGACAAAGGTAAGTGGTCAGTGAACTTAGAGAGCTATGCTCACCATAGCGCCCAAGAGATCCACTCTGGGTATCTGAACCGCTTTCACAAAATCCATGACTTCGAGGCCGGCTTAGTGACTCTCATGAAGGAACTTTTTGAGGTAAACACTAGTCTTCTTCATATAAACATACTTCTATCAGCCGCCAAGTCTACTGTATATGATAGAATTGAATGTACTGTAGACTTTAGATAGCCTTGTAGATCAAATCAAGTAGCCCCCAAGGGTCGGCTTAAACTTTCATGATAAGTCGGGACTTCAAATATTAATGCTTCAACTTGGCACATGTAGCCCCCAAGGGCCGGCTTAAACTTTCAAGATAAGCCAGGACTTCAAATAGTAATGATTCAAGTTTGCACATGTAGCCCCCAAGGGCCGGCTTAAACTGTCAAGATCAGTCGGGTCTCATTACCATGGTTGTCAATAAAATCCAAGTAATAGCCCCCATGAACCGGATATAGTCACAATAATGTAGTCGGGTCATCATAAAATTGTCTTCAAAAAAGAGCAATGTGCATTAGCCGCCAAGTGCCAAGTGAAATACTTGTATTGTGCTTGGGATTTTAAAATAAGATGATTGTAACACCGCTTGTTGTTTGTATACTGCAGACCGAATTCAATGTGAAAGACTCCCAAGTAGTCGATCTTCAAGAGAATATTAAGTCTCAACAATCTGAAACTTCCAAGGCCAAAGAAGAATTAACCACCGCCTTGGCAGAGATGGAAAAGTTGAAAAAGTACTTCAAGGCTGACCAGGTAGGTTGGGAGACTGAGAAAACAACTCTGTTGAAGAGAGCAGAAGAAGCAGAAACAACCCTTAAGCCGGTGGCTAAAGAGCTTTTCGGCTTAAAACATCAATAAATACCGTAACCGCTGCCATCTTTGGTAAGTAACTTTATCTCAATTTGTTACCACCCGTGCATTGTAATAATCATTCATCCGGCCTATAGATTTACTTGGTAATGCAGGCTCTAGAATCTCCCATATTGGCTCAGACATGCGCATGAAGCTGAAAGCCGCCTATACTCTGATAGAGCAACTATACACTGGCGTGCAGCGAGCTATCTCCGCTGCTTCACATAAAAAACAACCACCAACCCTCATCAAGGACACATTGGAAAAGCTATCTATGCTACCTCAAAGGGTTGAGGATCTGAAGCGATCAACCGGTAGACTCGGTGCAATCATCGCGCTAACCTGGCCAAGGCGTGGCAAGCAGATCTGGACCCACAATATTTGGCCAATGCCTGCCCCAATGTAAAGGAGGACGGGTCTCCCTTCGGCGCTGATGACTTTGCTTCAATAGCAAGAGAAATGCGCCCTTTAGAAAGAAAATTAGCTGAAGATACCGACTTGTCCCATTATTAGGCGGTTTATGGTGCTAACAACAAGAAGGTTAAAGCGCGAGTTCATGAATCCCAGGACCTTACTCCTCCAATTCGTAAGCACACTTTTGCCCCTAATATTGACCTGTCAACACTTATTGATGACGAAGTTGTGTTCAAGGCTTTGACTGGGATCTATTGGGCCACCCCTAACTTCCAGCGAACGGATGAATAGGAAGGAGATGAACCGGTGCAAGATGACCCGAAATCCTCTACCTGCCAAGGTCAAGATCATTAGTCCAAGGTTCGGCTTAGCATTTTCTACTTGAGATACTTTTTGCATCAAAACAATTATTCTCTTGGGCCGTCCGATGCCTTGTAATAGGGTAGCTTGAAAACTATGATCTGCCATGCCATCACGCATGTTGATTTGCATAACACTTATGAGCCGTTTGATCTTATTTGACGATCCACTGGTTATGCTCATAATCATTGTCAACTTTGTTGGTCATGTTGTCATAAACCCTGCATACAAATAGAGAACAAGTGCCTTGGCGGTTTACCCCAAGGCAGGCCATAATGCCTCATATGAAAGCCACTGGTGACTGCATCATCCATAACCAGGGCCGGTTTATCAAAACCTCATATAATAATAACAAAATAAATATCATACCTGTGATACTTATGCGTATTGCCGGCTTATCATGCCACATGCAGTAAGGCTAACATCCCAGACTCAGAGCACAACGCTCTGTGCAATTTATTCATACTATCGGCTTACAACACCATAGACAACAAAGGGTAACATCCCCAAAATCTTTAGAGTACAGAACTCCAAACATATGATCATCATACACGCGACTTAACGCCCAAAGCTAGGCTGGGGTAGCAAAAAACCAGATATTTTCAAATATAAATCGCAAATATCCAGGCAACTTGGCCCGAATCAACTTTCAACCATATATCAATATGGTAGAAGAAGAAATCACCAAAAAAGATTCAAAGTCAATATAAACCAGAAAATACAAGGCATTCAAAGGCTGCCAAGCCTCAACATCAAGTGCTATTCAAGGGATACACAGCCACTGAGTTACTCCTTAATTCAAACCTGTAAGCCGGGCCTCACATGATCAATCGCCGTTTTAACTTTGACAAGTTCAGGGTCTTTATAAGATTGACTGTCAAGAGTACGGCGAGTCATTCCAAGATTACCTGGCCGGAGTGGCAAGCATACAAAGGCAGGATTAACCAGATTTTTGGTGAATACACCTGGCGTCCAAGCCTATTACGAGGAACAACAAAGCTCTATTCGGTTAACAAGGAGCCCCCAAGTAATATTTTGATCCAGGCGTACAAGCCGGACCATTAGGGTAATCATAGCTATGCTCAATGAGCAGGAAGCCCCTGAGTAATTTGTAATCAAGGCGTACAAGCCGGATCAAAAGGGTAGTCATAGATATGCTCAATGAGCAGGAAGCCCCCAATTGACCTTATGAAGTGACAATAAAGACTTAGATTCTCGGAAATGAAACGACAGAGGCCCTGAATCATCAAGGATGCCGGATTTATTATACTAATTGTAATATATACATTGGTAAAAGTATGTTCATCACAAGAGCCGATGGCTCGGGTGTAATAAGGTCGAAGATGAGAAATATTCCACGGTCGGTGGGTCTCCTCCTCTGATGTGCGGGAGTCCTTGTGGTCTCGAACATCGATAAGGTAGTATGACCCGTTGTTCAGAATTTTACTAACCACAAAGGGCCCTTCCCGAGGCGGGGATAGCTTGTGCATATCAGTTTGATCTTGGATGAGCCGGATCACCAAATCTCCTTCTTGAATGGTCCTGGTTTTAACCCGGTGGCTGTGATAACGACACAGATCTTGCTGGTAAATCACCGAACGAGTCGCCGCAAGGTCACGCTCCTCATCCAAAAGGTCAATAGCATCCTGACATGCTTTCTCATTATTAGCTTCAACATAAGCCACCACACGGGGCAAGTCGGGACGTGTGTCACTACAGAGAACCGCCTCTGCTCTGTAAACCATGAAGAAAGGCGTGTAACCCGTAGATTTGTTGGGGGTGGTATCGATACTCGAAAGCACTAAGGGAAATTCTTCCACCCAACAACCCGGCGTCCTCTGCAACGGGACCATAAGCTGGGGTTTGATACCTCTCTAGATTTCTTGATTGGCTCTTTCAGCTTGAAAATTAGACTGGGGGTGAGCCATGACACATCAAGTCGGATATGTTCTTCTTGACAGACTTCTTTCATTCCACCCTTAGACAGATCAGTACCATCCTCCATAATGATACTATGAGGGTATCCAAAACGAAAGATCACCTTTCTAATGAATTGAACCGTCATTGCTGCATCACATTTGTTGACTGGCTCAGCTTCAACCCACTTTGTAAACTTGTCAATAGCTACTAGGGATGAGTCTTTTTGTCCTTGGACCTTTTAAAAGGCCCAACCATATCCAGCCCCCAGACTGCAAAAGGCCAAGTAATCGGAATCATCCTCAATTCTTGAGCCGACACATGAGGTCGTCTTGAAAATTTCTGACAGCCATCACATTTACCAACCACATATTCCGCATCAGCATGAGCCGTCAGACAATAAAACCCATGAGAAAAATCTTTAGCAACTAGAGATTTAAAGCCGGCATGATGGCCACAATCTCCTTCATGAATCTCCCTTAGAGTTTCATGGCCCTCCTCAGGAGAAATGCATCGTTGAAACACCCCTATAACACTACATCTGTGTAGTTCACCTTTGACAATAGTCATTGACTTAGACCTCCGGGTTATTTTCCAGGCCAAGGTTTCGTCCTCAGGTAACTCACCCCGGGTCATATAAGCCAAATATGGAACAGTCCGATCAGGATAACATGGAGAGCCGCCACCAGCTGTGCCTCTGGGTCAGGAATTGCAAGATCTTCCTCCGTAGGCAATTTAATTGATGGGTTATGCAAAACATCGAGGAAAACATTAGGCGGTACTGGCTTACGCTCAGATCCCAGCCGACTTAAAGCATCAGCGGCTTCATTTTTCCCGTGATCAACATGCTCCACTTGATATCCTTTGGAATGGCCAGCAATAGTATCAACCTCTCGACGATAAGCCGCCATGAGTGGATCCTTTCGATCCCAAGTTTCTGACACTTGCTGAGCCACCAAGTTTGAGTCGCCAAAACACCTCACCCGACTTAAATTCATCTCTTTAGTTATCTGAAGACCATGGAGTAAGTCTTCATACTCAGTTGGATCCATCAAAATGAATAATCCAATATGTGCTATCCGGCTTATCCTCGGGCATCTGCAATTTCGTCCAGTCATTGATGAAATCCACAAGTGTTTGAGACTTTATAGCCGTCCAAGGCATATACTTCAAGCCATGGGGTCCAAGCTCAATGGCCCACTTAGCTACCCGACCCGTGGATTCTTTGTTTTGAATAATATCCCCCAAAGGAGCAGAGCTAACCACAGTGATGGGATGACCAAGGAAATATTGTTTCAACTTACAGCTAGCCATGAACACGCCATAAACCAATTCCTGGCAATGTGGGTATCTCTACTTAGACTCAATGAGCACCTCACTGACATAATAAACCGGCCTTTGAACCGGATACTCCTTGCCTGACTCTTTCCTTTCAACCACAACTGCCACACTGACAGGTCTGTTGTTTGCATCCACATATAAAAGAAAGGGCTCCTTCTCAATAGGAGTTGCAAGAACCGGCAGTTCAGCCAGCTATCTCTTAAGCGCCTCAAACGCCTCATTAGCAACATCACTCCAGACAAAGTTATCTGTCTTCTTCATCATTTGATACAAGGGGATAGCCTTCTCTCCAGGTAGCTTATAAACCGGCTCGAAACTGCAATACGACCTGCCAACCGCTGGACGTCATTGATGCATGCTGGCTTAGCCAAAGAAGTGATAGCCTTGATTTTATCCGGGTTAGCTTCAATGCCTCTCTCAGAAACCAGGAAACCCAATAGTTTGCCTGCTGGCATGCCGAAGACACACTTGGCCGGGTTAAGCATATTTTTATAGACCCGGAGATTGTCAAATGTCACTTTCAAATCATCTTTCAAAGTCTATTTCTTCCTGGATTTCACAACAACATCATCCACATAGGCGTGAACATTGCGTCCAATCTGGTCATGGTGGCAATTCTGAACACACTGTTGGTAAGTCGCCTGGGCACTCTTGAGCCCAAAGGGCATAGAAACATAGCAGAAGGCTCCAAAGGGAGTGATGAAATCTGTCTTCTCCTGGTTCTTAACTACCATCTTGATCTGATGATAACAAGAATAAGCATCCAAAAAGCTCAAACGCTCACAACCCACCATAGCATCAATAATCTGATCAACATGAGGGAGATCAAAAGGGTCAGCCGAACATGCCTTATTAAGGTTTGCATAATCCACAAGCATACGCCAAGTGCCATTTTTCTTAAGCACCAGCACCAGGTTAGCTAACCACTCAGGATGAAAAACTTCAATAATGAATCCAGCAGCCAAGAGCCAGACCACTTCTTTACCAATTGCCTTGCACATCTCTTCATTGAAATAAGGAAGAAACTGCTTGACCGTCTTAAACTTTGGATCAACATTAAGAGTGTGCTCAGCGAGTTCCCTCGGTACACCTGGCATGTCAGAAGGTTTCCATACAAAGATGTCCCCGTTCTCATGGATGAACTCAATGAGCGCACTTTCCTATTTTGGATCCATATTGGCACTGATGCTGAACTGCTTGGACGAGTCACCAGGAACAAAATCAACCAACTTAGTGTCATTTGCCGACTTAAACTTCAACATGGTGTCATTCTCTGTAGTTGGCTTCTTCAAAGGTGTCATATTCGTCGGGTCAACATTATCTTTATAAAACTTCAAATCCTCGGTGGAACATGCTGACTCAGCATACGCAACATCACCCTCTTCACAATCCAGAGCAATCTTCCTATCACCGTGCACCATGATGGTGCCCTTATGACCCGACATTTTAAGCTGCAAATAAACATAACAAGGTCGTCCCATGAATTTGGCATAAGCCGGCCGCCCGAACAAAGCGTGATATGGGCTTTTGATCTTGACCACCTCAAAGGTCAATTTCTCAGGTCTGGAATCATGGTCATCTCCAAAGGCTACCTCCAGGGTTATCTTACCCACTGGATACACCGACTTACCAGGCACCACCCCATGGAAAATGGTAGAAGACGTTTTAAGATCTTTGTCGGTCAAATTCATACGACGAAAAGTATCATAATAAAGGATATTTATACTACTGCCCCCCATCCATGAGCACCTTTGTGAAAAGTGCTAGTTATCGACTAGAGGGGGGGTGAATAGGCGATTTTTATCAAAGTCTTCAAAACGTGGAAGTTTTGAAGACAAACAATAGAAATGACCTAATTGATATGCAGCGGAAGATAAACTACAACAAGCAAACCATAGACAAGTATGCAATAATGTGAAAGTACAAAGACTAATAGCAGCTTGGTAGTAAGGATCAGGATGGAAGATAGTATGAAGCCAACCAACGATAGTAGTCAAGCAATGAAGTCAAATAGGTACGACAAATAGGCAATGACTTCACGAAGACAAACTCAAAGTAAAGGGAGGGAGAGGATAGAACCAGTCACTTGTTGAAGACACAGGATTTGTTGGACCAGTTCCAGTTGTTGTGACAACTGTACGTCTGGTTAGGGAGGCTGAGATTCAACTCAGAAGACCGCGTCTTCACCTTATTCCCCTTGAGCTAAGGACACACAGTCCTCGCCCAATCACTCTGGTAAGTCTTCAAGGTAGACTTCCGAACCTTCATAGACTTCGTTCACCGGCGATCCACAATGACTCTTGGATGCTCAGAACGCGATGCCTAACCAGCTGGAGGATACACTGTCCTCAAGTGTAATAAGTCTTCAGGTCACTCAGACAGAAAGACTTCAGTGATGCCTAACACTCTTTGGCTCTGGGTGTTTGGGCTTTGTCCTCGCAAGGATTTCTCTCTCTCAAAGGCTTCGAGGTGGGTTGCTCTCAAACGACAAAAGCCATGAACTAACTCTGAGCAGCCACCAACTTATGGTGTAGGGGGTGGGATATTTATAGCCACAAGGCAACCCGACCTGATATGTCCAAAATGACCCTGGGTCACTAAGGAACTGACACGTGTACCAACGGTCAGATTTCAAACACACACGACAACTTTACTTGGGCTACAAGCAAAGCTGACTCATCCAGCTCTGGATAAGATTTGCTCTCATTGTATTCGCTCGAAGACATAGGATTTGGGTTGAGCATCACTTCAGTCATTCGGACTTTGTTCACTTGGACCCCACTTAACAGTACGGTGGTTCCTATGACTCAACAAAGAAGAAAAGGAAACAACAAAACGACACAGTCTTCGCACTCCATAGTCTTCACTCAATGTCTTCTCATGTCATAGTCTTCAATATGAATATCTTCACATACCACCATTGTCGTCAATGTCTTCATACATTTTTAGGGGTCATCTCCGGTAGGTAAACCGAATCAATGAGGGACACTACCGGCGTTATCCTGCAATTCTCACAAACGCATTAGTCCCTCAACCAACTTTGTCGTCAATACTCCAAAACCAACTAGGGGTGGCACTAGATGCACTTACAATCTCCCCCTTTTTGGTGATTAATGACAAACTAGTTGAAGTTTTCAACAGGGATAAAGTATGTGAAATTGTAAAGGATAGGGTATTGTCTTCATAAGAGGCAAAGGCTCCCCCTGAAGATGTGCATATAAGTAATTTGCTTTTGGAATGCCAATGCACATGGTAGGTTGTACTTGTGGAGATCCTCTTCAACTTATGAAGATAATTCATCATGCATGAAATGATATATCTAAGAGAGTGACATGCATAATGAAAAATGGACGTCTGCAGAATGATCTAAGTGCGGAAGTTATCATCGCACATGGAAAAGCAAATAAGTAGCGGACGACCATCGAGTTTAAGTGTTACAACTCAAAGAATGAAATGTATCAAAAGCAAGAGTTGTAAACACTAGGCAAAATATAAAGCAACCGCCCATATGAACCCGCTTGAAGACTATCAAACTCATATGCTTCTCCCCCTTTTGTCAGTAATGACCAAAAAGGTTTGAAGACATAGAGCATCTACTCGTCCTCATGAGGAGTAGGTGAAGAAGCTGGGTTGTCGTTGTTGTTTGGCGGCGCAGACGAACTTGGTGCAGTGTCGATACGTGCAGAAATAGGGGGCGGTGAAGTAGCATCGTCTTCATCATCGATCACTTTGGCATTCACAGTTGCCGCGGAGGAAGAATAGTCAGAGTCTTCAAGGGATGGAGTTCGATGTAGGACATCATTCCATGGAGGAGTGGAGTCAAACTTGAATCTTTTAGTGAAGCCATCATCTTGAAGATCTGCTTCAGCACTGAGCAGCGTCAAACTCTTCCATGATCGCCGACAGGTCTTGTGAGTGACAAAAGCATTCTTGGTGGCAAGATTTCGAATGCGATTGACGGCCACCAAGAGGCTTTGCATCTGTCGCTTGATCCAGAAGTGATGCTTGTCTTGTTTATGATGCAGTTCCACAAGAAGTTCTCGGTCATTTAGGACGCGAGAGTGCTTCTTAGGCCTTTGGGCAATTGTGCTCTCAGTAGCTTCAGCTTGCGCACGATGAGGCAGACGAGTGTTCCCAGCCATTGGATAGACATGAGTTACTGCTTGGACTCCTTCCATGGGCTGAGTGAAGCTTTGGTGTTCAGCATTTTGAAGACAAAGAGGCTTCTTGGCAGGCTCAGTGTATATGGCTTCAACTGACATATCAACCTCTGGTAGAAAGATCAGATGATTGCGAGCTGAGGGCTGATAGTTGATAGCAGAGTGTAGCTTGATGAGGCGCATGACCCATGGAGCATAGAATTTCAGGCCAAAAAGGTCAGATCCAGACGCAGCCAGTTGCCGGATGAAGAATTCTTGTGTATTGAAGCTGATGCCATTGAGGATGTAAAAGACCAATGTCTTCATGGCTCCTTCAAGTTTTGCAGCTGATGAATGCCCTTTGATAGGCCATAGAGTCCGCCTGATGATGTGATATATTGTGCGAGGCAGATACTCAAGGTCATCAACAAAGAACTCCTTTGGGTATTCAGCGTCAGGTGGCAGAGGCTTCATCATGCTCAACATCTGGCTCATGTTGGGCTCTGGCTTATGGAAGATGCTCTCTAGTGCATTGCGGTGGAGTTGACAATCAGGTTCGAACAGCTCTCCGGGAGTGGGTAGACCTGTAAGCTCAATGATGTCAAGAGCTTTGGCTTCATGATGAACATTTCTTGTCATCCACTCGAGAACCCATGTCTTTGTATCCCTGTTGTAACCGCGAATGTGGAGGGTAGCATAGAATTGAAGCAAAAGTTCCTCATTCCAATGTTCTTTGTCTGTAACAAAGCTGAGCAGACCTGCATCACGAAAGCAGTCAAGTGCTTCTTCTAAGCATGGCAGTCCAGCAATTGCTTCAGTGTCAAGGAGCATATGAGGGAAAATGCACCCTTGATCGTACAGAATGCAAGAGTAATAGCTTCGCTGCTGATAGCTCTAGAAACGATCAGATGATATACTTGGCCTTGAGTAGGGGTTCTTTGCACTGTCAAAGAAGGTGTTGTGGCTTTTGAAGCCATTTGCATTGAAGGACCCTGTAGAGGTGGCAGTACCTGGGAACCTTGGTAGTCTTGGCTTTGGTTTCTGGACCTGAGGCCTATGCTCAATATGATAATCAAACTGAGGACCAGAGGCATTAGGCGGAGGGACCAGAACAAGCCATTTGACAGTGATTAGCTGGCCATAGTTGTATGCTTGCTCAATTGTATGAGGCCTTGGTGGCGGAACAGGAGCAGTGGAAACAACAGAGTCTTCAGGCTGCACAACAGAAACTTCAGGAGCAGTTGCAGCATTGGCTTCTGGCATATTGGTTGGTGCAGGCTCCACACTTGCTTTAGCCATGACTACGTCATTGGCTTCATTTGTTTTGGTGGTGGCAGCCGCAAGATTTTCAACCTCCACTAGATGAGCTGGAGGGTCTGGCACCAGCACATTTACTTCAGGAACAACTTCTTCAGTAATGGGGGGAGTAGGGACACGTTCTTCTTCTTGTTCGTCATCGGCTGATGCAGTCGGATTGTCTTCAGCAGCTTTGGCTTCACACACGGAGACATTCACAGTCGGAGTGGCTTCTGGAAACACTTGACGTGCAACAGATTGGTGGTGCACTTCTCCTTCTAGAATGCTCGAAAGAGGGACTTGAGGCCTTGGTCCTTTGCGAAGCCTATGTAATATTGGCGACGCCTTTGGAGATGGAGTTGGCTGGGCATCATCCTCTTCTTCTTGCACAGGTGGTGTGACTTGTTGTTGTTGGGGAGTACTCGGGGAGTCTTGTTGTTGTGGGTGATCAGCCCATGATGCATCCTGAGCAATTGGCATCAGAGGATGACCAATGCTGATGAGTTCACTGTTCGTGAGAACAGGCGATGATACCAAGTTGTGTTCAATCTGAGGAAGAACTACATCATCTTCAACATTGTCATGGTGACCAATGTCTTCAGCAGCGATGGGATCAACTGCTGAATGTCTTCAGCTTCATAAGCCTCTGTGGAAGCAGGCTCATGAACAATCATCTGTCGTCCTTGGTGTTCAGATGCAGGGTGAACCATTGAGATTGGTTCAACAACTAAGGGCTCTGTGGGAGCATCCCGATTCTTCTTGGTTTTGCGCTTCTTCTTGGAGGGAGCAACATCAGAGGCTTCTGTATTTTTCCTTTTTCTGGCTTCAGCCTCGGCAGCCCTCGTCTTCTTCAGTTCTGAAGCGATTGACTTGACCTTTGGCTTCGAGCCAGTCATGCTGCTTGGGAAGACTATGCGAGGTTCTTCCTGCCTTAAAGGTGCAGATTGGTCAGTTGATAGCTTCTTCTTCTTTGCAGCCATTCTGGGGTCAATGCCAGGACGACCAAGAGCCTTGCGCTTCTCAGCCTCATTGTAGGCTAGCACACACTTGTCAGCCAGACTCTTCATGCGCTCACGAGAGCCTCTAGCTTCTTCGCGCTTCTTGTGAAAGGCTTCTTTGAGCTCGTGCAGCATGATCTTGAAGTTTTTGACATCTTGCACGCTGAGCTTGGCCACATGCTTCTTGAACTGGGCTTTCTCATAGTCGATCTTGTGCTTCAGTTCAACGATGCATTGAGCAAGAGCTAGCTCAGAAGCAATGGCGCCATTGAAGGTGACGCTAAGGCCAATGGGAAGCTGCAGATCATCAAAGCTGAGATTTGGGGTGTCAAACCACTCATCAATGAAGTTATGGATGATTGCCACATCAAAGAGAGGCAAATCATTGAAGATCTCTGCTTCTTCCTTGCTCTTGATCAGTTTCTCAAGAGCATCATCTGCAAGATCTTCATCGCTGGACAGATCAATGTGCTCTTCTCGCAGAATGGCAGCAGGATTCAATGTCTGATCAGTATTCTTGATGATTATCTTTTTCTTCTCCGTCTTCTTGGAGATGCGTGATAGATCTTCAGACTGCACACTGTCTTCAGGAGGTGCAGTGACCTGTGGCTTCACACGTGAAGCATTTGGAGGAGCAGCTGATCGTGAAGCCTTAGTCTTCTTTAGCTTCTGCGGCTTTGGAGGAGGAGCTGGGGCTTCATCAGTGTCAGCATCATTATCAGAATGATCCACTTTGGCACCTTGGACCAAGATGTAAGTCATGAGGCCATCAAGGTTGGAGAAGGGGCCGATGACATTGGGTTCTGCATCACGTGAGCCGTCAGCAGGGGAGCAGAGGGACCAGGGTTGAAGTCTAACCCCAATGCCTTCTTGTTTTCCTTGGCTGATGCCTTTGCGTGCTAGAAGTTGCGCTTGAAGAGATTATCGTCATGACACCAGAGCAATGATGATGGGTCGGCATTTTCAGGCTGAGGTCCACGGACCATACAAGGATAGAAACCCTGTGCAATAGCTTCAGCTCTGTTCTTGGGTGGAAGTCCTCGATAGAGAATATCACCCAAGTACTTTTGATAGCATTCTTCTTAGCGTATTCCTGGGTCACGAACTTGTATTTGAACCATTATTCAGCCCAATATTGTCGAATCCATTGGATTCGTGTCTTGCGCTGATTATAATCCTCTTCAGGATCTGTCTTGTAAAGCTCTGCAAGGTCATCAGGCAAATCTTTTGATGTTCCCCCTCGACGCTGTCTGCTGCCCTTCCTTACTGATTTCTCTGCAGCCATGAACTTCAAACTGAACGGCTTCAACACGTTCAAAGGCTTCAAAGGCTTTCGCTTGTTGGACAAACAGGAACTGGCTTCGGGAGAGTTAATGTGTTGCTGTAAGAATTCTGCAAACGAATGCAGACTATGAGAACCAAGGGATTCTCCCACGGACATGTACCTATGACAGCATTAGAGATGCGAGGGAAGGGGAAGAGGTCATATGCATTCTCAGAAGATTTTGAAGATAAATCAGTTTGAAGACATTGACCTCATGATGCGAAGACATTCACTTATATGTTGAGAGTTGGTTCCAGATTTGTACGAATCCGTAAATAAGTACAAGTGAGGAATCTAACTAGATATGAAGCTTAAGTGAATATACTAGGCAGTATGAGATGCAGACAGAATAGATCTAACATTGTATAGGCAGAAACCAATTTTGGTAAATAGGATGAATCATTGAGGATCAAAAAGATGGTAAAAATAGAGTTGTATTTACCACACGAAGAACTGCTAGATGGGATGAATAGGAGACCGAGCAGTTCAATCCACCGTGCCCTAACTTGGCGACGGAGGACACCTACGGCGGCGGCGGAGAGGACGATGTCTGCAGCCGGCGTGAGGACGACGTCGGAGAAGTCGCAGTAGCTAAGCGCTTCGTCGCCGGCGTCGTCGAGAGCTAGCGGTGGCGCTAGGGTTTTGACGAGGTGGAGAGGTGGAAGAAGGTTTTCTTTACCGCAGGGGGCATGTATTTATAAGGAAGTGTGCAGCACAGCGCAATTACGCAGGTGCCCCTGGCGGTTCACATCTAAGGGGCACGTGGCAAGCATGCAACATACTCAGAGTTGTCCCACGTTCCCACGCCCGCCAGGTTTGTCGGATGGTTGTTCCGGCTTCTCCGGATTTCAAACAATAAGGATGAATCATTTAAAACAGACTTAATGTTTGTCTCTGTGTCTTCTGCTGACAAGGATGCAGAGAAGACATTTGACAGTTTCAATAGAATGCATATGATTTGGACAGATAGAGTTTGAGATAGAAAGCATAGAGAGATTAGGGTCCGATCACATTCACTTAGTTCAAAAGATTCAACAAGGAAGACATAGCTATAAGTGAATGATGTAGAGGACAGAACACTAGTATATATATCAGAAAGCAATCAAATCAACATAGTGAAGTAAATCATGAAGATAAGTTGAAATTTGAAGACAAACCAAATGCGAAGACATTGCAAAAATAACGCCAAGAGTGAAACACTTCAAACCGAGAAATTTGGTGGTGGCATTACCCACCGTATAAGAAGTATTAGACCCAGACACGACGCACAATTATCGTGGCGCTCCGAAGTCAAATTCCACGTTAATGTATTCACACTCAGAATGTAAGTCTTCATTGATTGAAGATATACTTTACTTCATGTGTTGCACATCTAAGTCATCAACATGCATAAGTGTTAGGATGTGTGCCTGATCACAGGACATTTGAGGATTCCAAAATATTTAGCTCACACCGTAACTTGCAAAACCTTTTCTCGTCCAAGGGCTTTGTGAAGATATCTACAAGTTGCTCTTCAGTGTTGACATGAATGATGTTAATATCTTTCTTCATGACATGATCTCTGAGAAAGTGATGACGAATTTCTATGTGCTTTGTCTTCGAGTGCTGGACTGGATTGTTGGCAATCTTGATGGCGCTTTCGTTGTCGCAGAAGAGAGGTACTTGTTTCAGATTGATGCCATAGTCCTTGAGAGTTTGCTTCATCCATAGAAGCTGAGCGCAGCAAGATCCAGCAGCAATGTATTCAGATTCAGCAGTTGAGAGTGATACACAGTTTTGCTTCTTTGAAGACCAACAGACAAGTGATCGTCCCAGAAAGTGACATGTTCCTGATGTAGACCTGCGATCCACCTTGTCACCAGCATAATCAGCATCCAAGAATCCAACCATATCAAATTTTGAGCCCTTTGGATACCATAATCCTAGTGTTGGGGTGTAAGCCAAATATCGAAGAATTCGCTTCACAACTAAGTGATGCGATTCCTTTGGTGCCGCTTGGAATCGAGCACACATGCAAACACTAAGCATAATATCTGGCCTAGATGCACATAGGTAAAGTAAAGAACCAATCATGGAGCGGTATACCTTTTGATCGAACTCTTTACCATTGTAGTCGGGACCCAGATGGTGTTTGGCTGGCATTGGCGTTGTGTAACCTTTGCAATCTTGCATTCCAAACTTCTTCAGACAGTCTTTGAGATATTTTTCTTGAGATATGAAGATGCCATTCCTTTGCTGACAAATTTGAAGACCAAGGAAGAACTTCAGCTCACCCATCATGGACATGTGATATTGCTCTTGCATCATGTATCCAAACTCATCACTATACTTCTGGTTGGTGCAGCCGAAGATAATGTCATCCACATATATTTGGCACACAAACAGTTCATCATCATATGTCTTCGTGAAGAGTGTGGGATCGAGGGATCCAGGTTTGAAGCCTTTGCTCTTCAAGAGGTCTTTGATCGTATCATACCAAGCGCGAGGAGCTTGTTTGAGGCCATACAGTGCTTTTTTTAGCTTGTACACCATATCAGGATGTTTTGGATCTTCAAAGCTAGGCGGTTGAGCAACGTACACTTCTTCTTCAATCTTGCCGTTGAGGAATGCACTCGTCACATCCATTTGATATAGTAAGATGTTGTGGTGGTTAACATAGGCTAGCAGTATGCAAATAGCTTCAAGCCTAGCCAGAGGAGCAAATGTTTCATCAAAGTCAATTCCTTCAACTTGAGTATATCCTTGAGCCACAAGACGTGCTTTGTTTCTGACGACTTGACCATGCTCATCTTGCTTGTTTCGATATATCCATTTTGTGCCAATAATGTTATGCTTGCGAGGGTCAGGACGCTTGACTAGTTCCCAAACATTGTTCAGCTTGAACTGTTGAAGTTCTTCTTGCATAGCTTGAATCCATTCAGGTTCCATAAAGGCTTCAGCAACTTTCTTGGGTTCTGATATTGACACAAACGAAAAGTGCCCACAGAAATTTGCTAACTGTGTTGCTCTTGAGTGAGTAAGTGGACCAGGTGCATTGATGCTATCAATTATCTTCTCAATTTGTACTTCATTTGCAACACGAGGATGAACTGGATGAAGACCTTGCTCTTGCTAATCATTGTCATCATTGGGAGGATTGTCTTCGGTCTGAGCATTGTCTTCAGGTTGGTTTCGTGCAGAAATGATAAGTTCCTCTTTAGGCTGTGCTTCAGAAGGCATGATTTCACCAGTTCCCATCAGCTTGATAGATTCGCTGGGTGGAGCTTCATCTAGTGTACATGGCAGGAGCTCTCTTTGTGAACCATTGGTTTCATCAAATTGCACGTCCACAATTTCAACGATTTTGTAGAGATAGAGGTTGAAGACTATATAAGAGTGCGAGTCCTTTCCGTAACCGAGCATGAAGCCTTCGTGAGCTCTAGGTGCAAATTTTGACTTGTGATGGGGATCCTTGATCCAGCACCTAGCACCAAATACTCTGAAGTAGCTGACATTTGGCTTCTTGCCAGTAAGGAGCTCATAGGATGTTTTGTTCAGAAGCTTATGGATGTAAACACGGTTGATGATGTGACATGATGTATCAATAGCTTCAAGCCAGAACTATCTTGGTGTCTTGTACTCGTCGAGCATTGTTCGAGCCATCTCAATGAGGGTTCTGTTCTTGCGCTCTACGATGCCATTTTGCTGAGGTGTGTATGGAGCAGAAAACTCATGAGTGATTCCCATTGTATCCAGATAAAGATCAAGCCTGGCGTTCTTGAACTCAGTGCCGCTGTCACTTCTGATATGCTTGATCTTGACGCCATAATTGTTCATGGCACGATTGGCGAAGCGTCTAAAGACATCTTGCACTTCAGACTTGTAGAGAATTATGTGCACCCATGTATATCTTGAGTAGTCATCAACAATGACGAAGCCATAGAGACAAGCAGTTGTTGTGAGGGTAGAGTAGTGAGTAGGGCCAAATAAGTCCATGTGTAACAGCTCGAAGGGTTGAGATGTCGTCATGATTGTCTTTGAGGGGTGCTTTGCCCTAGTCATCTTTCCAGCTTCGCAGGCACCACACAAATGATCCTTCTTGAACTTGACACCCTCGATGCCTATGACATGCTTCTTCTTGACGAGTGTGTGTAAGTTCCTCATGCCAGCATGCCCCAGCCTCCGATGCCAGAGCCAGCATTCTGAAGCTTTTGCAAGAAGACATACGGCAAGCTGTGGACCTGCTGAGAAATCTACCATGCATAGATCATCTTTCCGATACCCTTCAAAGACTAGAGACTTGTCAGATTCCATTAGTACAAGGCAACAATATTTTCCGAATTGCACAATCATGTTCAAGTCACAAAGCATTGAGACAGACATTAAGTTGAAACCAAGGGATTCAACAAGCATCACTTTATCCATGTGTTGATCCTTTGAGATTGCAACTCTACCTAGACCCAATACCTTGGTTTTACCAGTGTCAGCAAATGTGATGTGACTCTTGTCTGATGGACGTAAGGTTGAGTCCATGAGAAGACTTCAATCACCAGTCATATGATTAGTGCATCCACTGTCCATAATCCATTCTGAAGCATGAGGTGTCATACCCTACAGTGTAGTTAGGAGGATAGGCTTCACAAAGAGTGTTGTGAAGCATAAGCATTTGACGCACACAAGGATTATCAGAGCTTAGATCAAGGTTAGGACTCATAGTATGACTGGTAAGCGATTCATATGTGAAATACATAGTAAGACCATTTTATCATGCTTCCCTTAATGTGTTTTAGGTCCCCAGCAATAGTATCAGACGCCTTTGATTGCAGGCTGGAGACCTTATTCTACAAAAGAAAGTTAATTCTTCTTCACCACCCACATCTTCAGGGGTGGCTTAGAAGCAATGAGTCTAAGTGCAGCATCTGAGAACTTCGACTTTGGAGCCCTAGCAAATAGCCTTGCAGGAGATGAATGATACTCATATGAATAAGCAGAAAAGTTCTTAGTTCTATGAACATAGCGGTTTGAAGACACACGCTCATATTCATAAGTTTGAGTATGATTTCCCTGCAAAACATTGGCGTTAGGGTGACTTAGGTGAGTCCTGTATCTGTATGAAGCCTTTGGACCATATGACACCTTAGGTCTGGGGTTTGTCTTCTTCCCTGGTGGTGTCATGATCACATTCACTGGAAGATTCTCAAGACAGCTTTTGGGAACCCAGATCTTCTTCATAGGTGGTCCATTCCTGCAGTTAGTACCAATATACCTGGCAAACACTTCACCATTCTGATTCTTGAACATCTTATAGTTTGCATCAGGGGATTCATCAATGATAATAGGATTAGCACAGGTAAAGCCAGGTAAGGTGGATGGATCCACTGAAGGTCCCTTTGCAGCAACCCATGTGGTTTTGGGATATTGCTCAGGCTTCCAGTAGGAACCATCAACATTCATTTTCCTCTCGAACCCAACACCCTCTTTCCTAGGGTTTCCGTTCAGAATCTGCTTTTTGAGGACATCGCAAAGTGTCTGATGTCCTTTCAGACTTTTATACATCCCTGTTTCAAGCAATGCCTTCAACCTAGCATTTTCATCAGCAATAGTAGTGGTATCCTCAGCAGAGGGGTTAGTTACCACATCAGTAGTTGAAGACAAAGCAACAGTAGCAGCAGTGGAACATTCAGCAACAGAGGTAGCGTTATCATGCTCAATGCATTTTAGACATGGTGGTTCAAATCTATCTAGAGTGGGACTGATCTGTTGAGCGCGAAGTGACTCATTCTCTTTTTGAAGATCTTCATGAGCCGCTCTCAATTTCTCAAGCTCTTGCTTCCTTTGAAGATAATCATAGGAGAGCTTTTCATGAGTGGTTGAGAGCGTTTCATGAAGACTTTCAAGTTCTTGGTACTTAGCATGAAGATTTTTTATGTCTTCAACTAAGGACTGTGAACGTGTCATTTCCGAATCCAATAGGTCATCGCTTTTGTCTAAAAGTTTTTGAGTATGTTCCATAGCCTTTTGTTGTTCAGTTGCAATTTTAGCAAGTGTTTTGTAGCTGGGTTTGGATTCACAATCAGAGTCATCTTCACTTGATGTTTGAAAGTAAGCATCACGTGATTTTACCCTGGCACCACGTGCCATGAAGCAGTAGGTGGGAGCAGGATCGTCCTTGTCATCAGCCTCAGCGTTGGTGTGGAAGTCATTGTCTTCAGTGTTGAAGATGGACTTGGCAACATAGGTTGTGGCTAGAGCCAGACTTGCAACGCCAGCGTCGGACTCCTCTTCAGACTCCACCTCCGCCTCCTCAGAAGCAGACTCCTCCTCTGAATCCATTTCCTTGCCAACAAAAGCACGAGCCTTGCCAGATGAGCTCTTCTTATGAGATGAAGACCTTGATGAGGACTTGGAAGAAGACTTTGAAGATTTCTTCTTCTTCTTGTCATCAGAATCATATTCCTTGCTCTTCTTCTTCTTCTTCTCATTGTCCCACTGTGGACACTTAGAGATATAGTGTCCAGGTTTCTTGCACTTCTGACATGTTCTCTTCTTGTTGTCATGAGTGGAAGCTTCATTATTTCTTGAGCTAGATGGTGGTGACTTTCTGAAGCCCTTCTTCTTGGTGAACTTCTGGAACTTCTTCACAAGCATAGCAAGTTCCTTTCCAATGTCTTCAGGATCATCAGAACCGCAGTCAGATTCTTCTTCAGATGAGTAAACAACTTTTGCCTTCAAAGCACGAGTTCGGCCATAGTTGGGACCATACATATATATCTTTTCTCAAAAAGCTGGAACTCATGTGTGTTGAGCCTCTCAAGTATATCAGACGGATCGAGTGTCTTGAAGTCAGGGCGTTCTTGTATCATGAGGGCAAGGGTGTCAAAGGAGCTGTTAAGTGATCTCAGTAGTGTCTTGACGATTTCATGCTTGGTAATCTCAGTGGCACCGGGAGCCTGAAGCTCATTTGTGATGTCGGTGAGGCGATCAAACGTGAGCTGGACATTTTCATTACCGTTTCTCTTGAATCGGTTGAAGAGGTTGCGAAGAACACTGATCCTTTGATCTCTCTGGGTTGAGACGCCTTCGTTAACCTTGGATAGCCAGTCCCAGACTAGCTTCGATGTTTCCAGAGCACTCACACGGCCATACTGTCCTTTGGTCAGATGACCACAGATGATGTTCTTGGCGGTAGAGTCCAGTTGAATGAACTTCTTGACATTAGTAGGGGTGACACCTTCACCAGTTTTGGGAACGCCGTTCTTGACGACATACCAGAGGTCAACATCAATGGCTTCAAGATGCATGCACATCTTATTCTTCCAGTAGGGATATTCAGTTCCATCGAACACGGGGCAAGCAGCGGAGACTTTGGTTATCCCTGCAGTCGACATAGCTGAAACTCCAGGTGGTTAAACCGAATCACACAAAACAAGGGAGTACCTGGCTCTGATACCAATTGAAAGTGCTAGTTATCGACTAGAGGGGGGTGAATAGGCGATTTTTATCGAAGTCTTCAAGACGTGGAAGTTTCGAAGACAAACAATAGAAATGACCTAATTGATATGCAGCGGAAGATAAACTACAGCAAGCAAACCATAGTCAAGTATGCAATAATGTGAAAGTACAAAGACTAATAGCAGCTTGGTAGTAAGGATCAGGATGAAAGATAGTATGAAGCCAACCAATGATAGTAGTCAAGCAATGAAGTCAAACAGGTACAACAAATAGGCAATGACTTCACGAAGACAAACTCAAAGTAAAGGGAGGGAGAGGATAGAACCAGTCACTTGTTGAAGACACAGGATTTGTTGGACCAGTTCCAGTTGCTGTGACAACTGTACGTCTGGTTAGGGAGGCTGAGATTCAACTCAGAAGACCGCGTCTTCACCTTATTCCCCTTGAGCTAAGGACACACAGTCCTCGCCCAATCACTCTGGTAAGTCTTCAAGGTAGACTTCCGAACCTTCACAGACTTCGTTCACCGGCGATCCACAATGACTCTTGGATGATCAGAACGTGACGCCTAACCGGTTGGAGGATACACAGTCCTCAAGTGTAATAAATCTTCAGGTCACTTAGACAGAAAGACTTCAGTGATGCCTAACACTCTTAGGTTCTAGGTGTTTGGGCTTTGTCCTCGCAAGGATTTCTCTCTCTCACAGGCTTCGAGGTTGGTTGCTCTCAAACGATAAAAGCCGTGAACTAACTCTGAGTAGCCACCAATTTATGGTGTAGGGGGTGGGCTATTTATAGCCACAAGGCAACCCGACCTGATATGTCCGAAATGACCCTGGGTCACTAAGGAACTGACACGTGTTCCAACGGTCAGATTTCAAACACACACGACAACTTTACTTGGGCTACAAGCAAAGCTGACTCATCCAGCTCTGGATAAGATTTGCTCTCATTGTCTTCGCTCGAAGACATAGGATTTGGGTTGAGCATCACTTCAGTCATTCTGACTTTGTTCACTTGGACCCCACTTAACAGTACGGTGGTTCCTATGACTCAACAAAGAAGAAAAGGAAACAACGAAATGACACAGTCTTCGCGCTCCATAGTCTTCACTCAATGTCTTCTCATGTCATAGTCTTCAATATGAATATCTTCACATACCACCATTGTCGTCAATGTCTTCATACATTTTTAAGGGTCATCTCCAGTAGGTAAACCAAATCAATGAGGGACACTACCTGCGTTATCCTGCCATTCTCACAAACGCATTAGTCCCTCAACCAACTTTGTCGTTAATACTCCAAAACCAACTAGGGGTAGCACTAGATGCACTTACACTTTGTAAGCTTATATCCTTCTACCTGAGGAGCCACCACCAATGCCAATTGTCCTGGATTATCAACCCGGGGCGGGTGATCCTCACGGCTCCATACAATAGGCTGCTCAGACCACCTCAAATAACGAGGTACTGCCGGCTCAACCGAGTTCACCGCCCGATTATGGATTTTCTGATCTCATTTGCACAAACTTGTGGTGAACACATGATATTGACCACTATTAAATTGCATTGGATTGCTTTGATAACCAGATTGTTGCTGCTGGTTCCCTTGGCCAGATTGTTGATAAAAACCGCCTTGATTGCCTTGGCCCTGAAAACCAGAATTTGAACCGCCACATCCAAATCCAGGTCCATGTGAGCCGGATCCTGAACCGCCATGCGGGCCATGATTATTCTGGAAAAAAATTATAGTTTCTATACTCCCTCATGATGAAGCAATCCTTCCGCAGATGGCTGGCCGGCTTTTCCTGGGTTCCGTGCTTTGGGCAAGACTGATTCATCATGGCCTCAAGGTTGAACTTCGGCCCTCCAAACCGGGGCGCTGGCGTTTTCTCTTACGATGCTGGTTATTACTCTGCGCATTGGTGTTAGCCACAAAGTCTAAACCGCCATCAGCCTTGCGCTTACCATTGCTACCTTGACTCGCCATGTTATGTTGTTTCTTTGTATTGTCACTCTTTTTCCTTTTACCAGCTTTCTCCTCATCAGACTCAGGGTCTTTAGTGCTATCAGAGTCGGCATATTTGACGAGAGCCTCCATGAGCTCCCCCATATCATTGCAATTGCGCTTAAGCCACCCAATTTATGCTTAAGTGGAAGAAAACGACTATTCTTCTCCAACATCAGGACTGTTGAACCGCCATTGATAATGTCCGATGAGTGTATAGCAGATGAGATCTGGCGCACCCAATTGGTTGTGGACTCGGCTTCACCTTGGACACAAGAGTCCAAATCCAGAATCGACATAGGCTGCTTGCACGTGTCTTTAAAATTTTGGATAAAATGCGCTTTCAACTCTTCCCATGATCTGATGGAGTTAGCGGGCAGCACTTTTAACCAAGTATGAGCCGGCTCATCCAACATCATGGTGAAATACTTAGCACATGCAGCATCACTAACATCCAACATATCCATATCCATCTCATAGCTTTCAATCCAAGCCTCCGGGGGTTGATTCGCCGTGTAGTTAGGCACCTTACGGGGGCCCTTGAAATCTTTAGGCAAGCGCTCGTTGCGTAGAGCCGGCACTAAACATGGCACGCCCAAGGTTTTATAAGTCACCCCTGTCTCCGCAGATGCTGGCGGATAAACCGAAGGTTGTTGTTGAGCCGCCAACTCAGCCTCACGTCGCGTCCTACCCTGGTCCACTAAAGCCTGAGCATCATTACCAGCCTGCGGCGGGTTAGGCCTTTGAGGCTGATTGCGGTGCCGCTCACTACTCGATATAGCAGGTTCATCAATGTGTCTGCTATAACTCTGGCTTGGACGCGGGGCCGAGTGAATCTGTTCGCGAATGTATGAATAAGCCGCCTATTGAGCCACAGCCATCTGAAGAAGTTCTCTAACTCGTCGTATTTCCATCACTGCTGGCGCCTCATCCTAAACCGGGAGAGCCGCCAATCGAGTAGCCGCAGCTATCATGTCATCCATAGGATTAGAATAATGACCCGGGGGCGTCAGAACATGCTGAGGAGGGGTCAAATTCAGATGTGGGGGGTCTGCAGCACGTGGTTGAACCGGTGCTCCAGCCGCCGGCACCTCAATGGCCCGATCCACCACAGGCGGGTTACTGGTTCCTGCCCCAGGCGTGTTGAAAAGGTTTCTCGCATCATAAACCGGGGGTAAACAACTCACATGCCTTCTCTTAAAGACAACGTTTGATGCGTCCCGGTCCAAGCTCAAACGAAAATTCTCTGCTTGAAGCCGTTCTGCCTCCCTCTCCAAGGCGGCTCGCTCCATCGCCATCCGGGTGTTTTCTCAGCGTTTAGATCCTCCTTTGCTTGAGCTATCTCATCACGTAACTTTGCAACGTCCGCATTATGTTGCGTTTGGTTCGCCGGGGTCACCTCCGTCGTCAACAACATTGCCAGATCCTCCAACAGTTCAGATAAAACTTGAGCCGGCAGGCGCACAGGGCCTCCTGCCCCAGCTGCCGTTGTCGTCACTAAACCAGAGATCATTGCTGCCGCAGTTGAAGAACTCTACCCTGGCTTTGTACTGGCCATGAAGATTGTAACCCGGTTTGGCGGCTCATAAGGGTCCGAAATACTGTCACCATCGGAACAGCCCCCAAGCCCACCATCCTGACTTGATACATGGAGTTGGTCTCACTGGTTAAGGACTCATCGCCTGAATAGACGCCCATCTCACCACCGGTTCGGATCCTCCTTCTAGATCTACTCCTTGAGTAAAGCCAACAAAGACATGCTTCGGGGCGGCTTGAACCTTGGTGGGTCGCGCGCGCTGAGCCGTCTCGACGATGTCGGCGCAGCTATCTGGCTCAACCTCCGACTCACCAATCTTGCCAATGAAGACATGAATTCCACCGAAGGGGACCCGGTACCCGTACTCGATTGAGCCAGTCACGGGGCCCCAGCCTGCGTCATCGATATAGAGCTTGCCACGGCGACTCTTAGTCATCCGGCCCATAGTGTATCCCTTAAGCCCTGCGAAGCTGCCCTTCAAGAACTCGAAACCACCGTGCGCTGGCCCCATGGTGGGCGCCAACTGTCGTCGAATTGTCATGGCAGATGCCCTAGCATGATGACTTAGGTGTGGAGCCATCGCAACGTAGTTAGCTTGAAGGGGTTAAACGGGACAAAGGACATAGAGAGTTTTACCCAGGTTCAGCCCCTCTCAACGAGGTAAATGCCTACTCCTGCTTTAGGTTGTATTCCTTGGGTTTCGATTACCAGGGAGCGAATACGATTGACCTAGTTCTCGACTTGTTGTTTCTTACCTTAACCCGCCACCGGGTCACCCCTTTATATACACAGGTTGATGCCCGGCAGCTTACAGAGTCCCGGCCGGCTCATACACAACTTGTCCGGCTTGGTGACCAAAATAAACTTTCCTTAACATACAAGTTAAACATAAGGCGGTTTATGCCTGTGGGCCTCAAGTCGCCTCTCGGTCTTGGGACTTCAATAAGCTTGCTTCATGAACCGGCATCTTCAACATCTTCTTGGGCCCTCTCATTATGAACCGCCAGTGGTATGACCCGGCCCCTCCTGGGCGGGTCATACCCAATAGTTATATCCCCAACAGGTGCCATAGGAGCAACAGCTGCAGCCGGAGGTGCCGGCATGGAGATTCTGCATTCACAAGTTCTCGCAGAATCAGTGGGTGCGCTCACTGCACTCCTTGCGAATCCAGTGACCCAAGAAAACAAGGGAACATGGAAGGTAGAGATTGAGAAGTGTCGTGAGCAGCTAGACAAAGTTCAGGACGAAATCAATGCAAAAAAAGTATGGCTCGACAAAGCTCGGAGCGATGTCCTTTTGGAGGCTTAGCGTCTGGAGGGCGAAGGAATTCACCTCGATTTTCACCAGAACGAGTTGTCGATGATACACCAGCGAAGGTACCAGAGCCGGCTTCCGATAAGGATGGAGTTGTAGAGGCTTTTCCAGATGCTGGTGGATTTTCCCTCTCAGGTCGCACCAAGAGCTGGCACAGGAGCACCGGGGGCTGCAACTGCTACACCCCAATTGGCTCAGGTCAACCCCCTGAGCACGCTCTAGCAACTTTTCGCCAACTCATCAGCAACTTAAGCAGGAGTTGCCTCCTTAACAGATTCAGTGATAGCCGGGGCGTTTCCATACGCCGGCTGGCCACTACTCAAACCCAGCGGACAACGCGTGGGCACCAAGACACAACCTTGCTTCAATACCAATCAATGGAAACAACCCATCAAAATCGAGGCCAGGAACACAATTGACGTGTTGAAGACAGCGGTCACACAGTAGGCAAATTACTCTCACAACCCAAACTGGCTACGCTCTACACCTCACCACAGCCGGAGTAGAAGCCGGCATAGGGAGTCACATGCGGTGTCAAGCAGTGCGCGGCCTGAGGGAGTATCAGTATCATCAGACGCGCATGCTATCATTGATAAAGCCCACTCTCCGTGCACAACAATTGCAGGCAATACGGATGTTGAGTATGTTCAGCCGGGACCATGAACCTACCTGCCACAACCCAACCAGCATCGGCAGGGACCGACTTTGTTGGCGAAACATTGGAACTCATATTCTAGGTCCAGCCCTGAGGAACGAGCACCTGCCACGGGATTTCAAGGGACCTTGCAAAGTTCTGAACTACACAACAGATCTGGAGCCAGTGGCTGGATAGAGAACTACGAGTTAGGCATGCATATGCTGGAGGCCAGTGATGGAGTCTGTGCTAAATACTTGATGATCATGTTAGCGGGACCTGCACTGGCTGAAAAACTTGCCACCAAATTCACTCCATACATGGCAGGAGTTGAAAGATCTTTTTATCAAAAACTTTGAGGAACCTGCAAGCTTCCTGCTACCATTACTGATTAGGAACACTGTATTCAGAAGCTGGGTGAGTCAATTCATCACTAGGCACACCAAGTTGCCGAGATCACCCACTCTTCCGACAACATCATGGCGCCGAAAGTTGTTCTGGTTCTGGAGAAGAACTGCAAGTTTGACCCTTTGATACATAAGCTTGGTTGTATCAAGTGGCACGTGAAAGATATGGGTGAGCTAATGGAGGTCGTGGCAAAGTACGCCGAGTCTTGTAAAACCAAGGACCCAGACTCTGACGATCATAACTCAGGGAAGGGAAAAAAGAACTGCAGCAAGAGCCATTAGAATAACAATAACGAAAACAATAATCATAACAACAACAAGCGCAAGATCGCTGAAGGAGGCTCAGACTTGGTCGCGAACACTAATACAGGTATCAAGAGCCAGCGTCAGAACGACAACTTCAAGAAGCAGTCTCCAGCGTTTCATCCACGGAGTTACGAGGAAGCTCTCAAATGCCCGTGTCCTAAACATAGCAGGCCGTTTGTCCAACAAACCACTCTTGGGAGAACTGTTGCATTATGCACGAGTTTAAAAACGGAACCTTTGGAGGCAACAACAAGAACAATAATGGCGGTAATGGTGAACACCCTGGAACCCTGTAGCTGGCACTTCAGGAGGCGGCTACCAAGGAGCCGTCAACCAGGCCGCTAGCTTTCATTGGACTGGTAACGGTGGCGGCAACAATCAGAGAGCTAGCCAAGGTAATCAGAACCATGGAGGTATGAAGAAGTTGAATAGTGGGCAGTATCACATCTTCACCACCAATACGTGCAAGAGGGATAGGAAGCTGCAAAAGCGAGCAGTTCATAGAGTTGCCCCAGCAGTGCCAGAGTGGTTGAATTGGTCAGAACAACCCATCATCTGGAGTCGAGCAGCTCATCCTTCGCGGGTTGACAGAGAATCACCCTGACGTAATCTCTTTTCTGTTTGAAAGTAATGGCCTACGTCATCATTGACTTTGATAGCCACACTAACAACTGAAACGAAAATTTTGCATTCACTTGCCCCATTTATTGGAGAAACCTTCCATTCTCAGGCCTATTGGATAAACGGCGTTTGACTATCATAAGCCTACATGTAATTTCTATTGCGGTTGTCATAGGTTTTATCTCTTTTCTAACCCCTTGTTACATGATTTGATTGATGCGGAGACCAGAGGTCTTCCTCCTTTTTGGGGGATAAAGAATAGTGTTCATAGCACTTGGACATGTCTCAAACGAACGCAGAAACAACACTCGCACACTTTCTTCGCAGAACGAACGAAGCTCCGACGGGAAAGGATAACATACCCCAATCTTGCAAATCTTGCCAAGTGCTTGCATGGAGTTTTCTTAATTATTGTTGGTGGTTGGGACAGACCAAGGCTGGAACAGTGGAAGTTTGAGTGTGGCCACAAACTCCACATTTGGAAGATGCTCAACGTATGGCCATAAGAGTTTGCTGAGGAAAATCTAGCTGGATGTCAGCTTAGACGTTAATGTATTCCTTATTTGGCAGTAGGCATCACAACCCACGTCCCATTCCTAGTACGCAAACTGCAGCTGGTCCAAAATAGATGCCCACGAAATTAGCTACCTGTCCATCTATGCAGACCTAACTTGGTACCGCCACAGTGAAGGTGATGAAGAAAGGGCAACATGATCTGGTGGCCGGCTGGTGTGACCATGCGAAACATAAAGCTGTATGCCTTGTACCATAATGAACACACAAGAGGGCAAATATAGTAGTACTCCATTCGGTTCAAGTGCCAGAACTCTATGATATTTTGTTGGAGCTACAACTTTGAGGTTTTTTTTTCTAGCGTCCTACCATACATTTTTCATGTGAAGTTATAGGTGATAGGTGTTATCTTGCCAGCAAGAGGATATGATGCTTTTGGGTAGTGGTCATGGACATCGCCTAATCCCTTTCTCCGTCTTTTTCTGAATTATTGATGCCGTATAGCTTCATTGCAAGAGCATATGTTTCGTCGAGCGTGACTAGTCGATCGGCCTCCATCGAAGACGAAGTCTAAGGCATCACATCATGAGGTCGTGGTCAAGAGGTTAACATCAACACCAACATCCAACCAACGCCTTCATATTTCTATAGTTCTTCTTTTCTTTCTTTTCTTGAAACACGTACGCTAGATGTAGAGTTGCAAGTGAAGCGCAACCGTGCAGGAGAGGACGAAGATGGCGACATGACTGACTAACTAACAGGAATACAGCTAACTATAGCACGGATTTGTTAGTAGAAGTTAGGAGTTAGGAGGGCGATGTTGTGCAGCTACAGCTCCAGTGGGTTTCATTCATTACGCTTTCCTTTCTGCGTTAGCTCTCCCCGGCCCTGCTGTACACACACACATGTTGTTTGCTGGAAATTACAGGTAGCAGTTCATGTACTATGAAGTAGTACCTGTTGTCTGATTTTCCTATTTCTAGATTCGAGCATTGTAATAAAGAAGCAAATAAAGTTGCTCATGAACTTGCCGAGTTGGCTAGATTTTCTTTCATTTCTGATTGGTTTGAGGAACCACATAATGCAATTGTACCAATCCTCATAAACGATGTAATGATTATTTCAAATGAATAAAGCTCGAACTTTCTTTCAAAAAAAAAAGTAGTACCTGTTGTCACATAGGAAAACGTCAGGTGAAGAGACGCCTTTTGGGGGTAGCATCATATCGACAAACGGGACGCGTGGTGGTTGGGGTGAGTCGAGAAATTCGAACTTGAAATATTGCAGCTTCGGACTTCGACGCAGGATCAACCCATGCAGGGCATGGGCATCATCTCATCTCTTTGTAAAAAGTTCTACGAAGGGTCCAAAAATTGCGCATAGATCTAGCAGGTCCAACAGCTTCCAGATGCCGTCCGATCTAAGAATCCGACGGCTCAGATGCCCGTATCACGGTAGCATTTAAGTCTCGGTAGCACCAAATACTCTCTCCAGACGGGAGAGACGCGTAGTGGTTGGAGAGATTCAAACTTGAAATATTGCAACTTCGGACTTTGACGCAGGATCAACCCATGCAAGGCAGGGGCATCATCTCATCTCTTTTCCTTTTGTTTTTTCAATGTTAATTATGTTTATGTTAAGAACTGTGGAACGGGCCGTTCTAGAGCCGTGAAGATTGTTTAATTATGTTTTTATGTTTGCTTTTATTTATATTTTTTCGGCATTTCTTTAAGTTTTTGTGATTTTTTTATATCACGTCACGTTCACCCCAACATGATATTGGGTGCGGCCGCGCATTGGGCGCACTGACACGACAACGGCCCCAAGCGGACTTGGGCGACCCCATTACCGCTCCAAACGGACAGAATTCGGGCCAAACGGAC
>NC_057798.1:747934804-748060111 GCF_018294505.1 Triticum aestivum | reverse complement strand
AGTTGGCCTAAGCATGTAAGGCCAACTCCGCCGCGCGACCCCATCCTGTCCGGGCCCGTCCGTTTGGGGTAAAACGGACAAACAGAGCGGCCCAGCGCGCGGGAGCAAACGGACTTCTGTCCGTTTTGTGTCCGCTTTCGACCCATCCGTGGCCCAAGTTTGCGCCATTTTTGGGGTGAAACGCACACCATGCGGACGCGCCGGCCGTCTGCGCGTGTCCTCCCCTGCCCCCTGGCCCGCCCGTCGGTGGCATAGGACGGGCATTTTTCTATCCGCCCCCTCCCTCCCTCCGGCCGCATCGACTCCACTCTTCCCCACTCTTCCCCTCGCCGCCGCCGCCGCCCGCTGCCATTGCAGCCGTGCAAGTCGGACGCGCGCTTGCCCAACCCCTTCCTCTCGTCGCGCCGAGCTACCCAAGCACGGGCACCTTGTTTGCGCACCCGCCGCCCAGATTTGGGGCGGATCCGGTCGGTCTTGAGCTCGTCCGGCTGTGGGAGGCTGGGCCGCGCCATGGACTGACCGGGCACCTCGCCGGAAGGCCCTGGCAGGGCCGCAAGACCACATGCAGGTAGTGGCTCGTCCTCTAGCCGCTCGGATCTGCACTGTCGGTGGTCTGCCGGCAGACACGCGAATGGCGGCCGGCCGGGCTCGGTGCTTGCCCAAAATCTCGTCGGCGCACCGTTGCCCCTCATCAAGTGCGACCACTGCCCAAGGGTGGTCGTGCGCCGCGTGTCTACAACGCCGGAGCATCCCGGATGGGTGTTCATCAAGTGCTTAAACGATGGGATATGTGCTCTTTTTAGCTTCGGTTTGTGCTCTCGGATTAGACTAGTGGTGCTAACTTTAAGTTTTATTGTGTAGAATGGATGCAAGTTTTGGTATTGGGAAGAAGAGTACATCGATATGTTGATAGAGCGAAATGTAGTGCATGTTCGAGCACTTTTAGCTAGCCTAGAGGCTTTAGATGAGACAAGTGCGCTTGTTGCTAGATTAGAGGCTAGGCACGATACTACGTGCGAAGAAGCAACAAGACACGATACTACGTGTGAGGAAGCAACGTCGACTTCTGGCTTGAAGAAGAAAGGAGGGTGCAACGTCGAGCCTCCTCCACAGATCAACAATGAGTGCATCGAGAAGGCCCTGACCCAACTCAAGGGAGCAGTTATGGAAGTTGGGTATCTTCTCAAATGTATTCTTGTGATTCTTGTTTTTTTTGCCTCACTTTGCTAGTTAAAATGTAATGATGTATTGTCATGTACCAAAAATGAATGATAAAAAAAGTTTAAGGACTTGCAAAGAAATGTACACGCGGACATGATGCGGCCGGGATGCGTCCGCGCACTGGGCGCACGACCACCGCATCCCGAAAACTGCCCGGACGCGACATCATCCCCTACCCAAACGTACAGAATCCGGACAAAACGGACATCCGTTAGGGGTAGCGCCGTGGAGTTGGCCTAAGAGATCAAAACGGGCCTTGAATAACCATGTGCCTGCCTAGCTTGATCAGATCGCCTGCTCCTACTGTTCCGCTGCGCTGCAATGCAGAGGAAGGGCCGGGCACCCATGGAGTATTCAGAAGTGGAGGAGTTGTGCCAGTACAGCTGTACAAAAGCCTGTCTACTTGAGAGACTGTGTTACAACAACGTTGCATGTGAGCAACAGCAGCAGGGGAGATGGATGGTACACTAGTGTGTACTGGCCTGCAACGGCAGGGCAGCCGTGTGACACCATCAAAATTTGACCAGTAAAAAAGGATGCCGATTTATTACTGCCAACGTCCTTCATCAACCACAAAAGCTGTATGCATTTTTGACCGCGCAAAGGAGCATGTATCTGCCTCTCGTGGCCATCGTCTACCTCTGCCTGGCTCCTCTTCAAGGGCCTCCTCCATATCCTCTGTCGCGATCGCGTCACTCCGGTCTGGTTCCGCACAAACAAACACGAAGAGAAGAGGACCACCCGTCAACCGGCGCCGATAGATCTCTGAATCCGGAACTGGTACACCATGTCCTGAAACTGACACCAAAGAGGCCTTTCGGTGCATGTGTCCCTCTCCCTGGTTCTGGTTCTGGTTGGTCACCTCCACTGCACCTGGGCATGCCAATGCCAATGCCATGCAGCCGGCGTCAGGGCGGGTGATCCCTGCCTGCGGCTTTCTCTTGCAAGCCGACAAGCCAGCCCGGCCTGCACTTAAACAGCAAACTCCCCGCCCGTTAGACATGCACGCCACGCATGGCGCTGCATGCATGTACAGACCGATGATGCGCATGCAGATGCAGGGCGAGCTGAAATATTTCCGTGGACGAGGCACACGGAATCAATGCGTGCCGGGGCGCCTCACACTCACAGGAAAGGAAAGGAAAGGAAAGGAGAAGTTGCGTTGCGTTCTGGGCATTCAGCCCAGTCGAGCTCAAGCAAGGAATGAAGGAAGGAAGTTAAGGAAGGAAGGAACCCGTGCTACTACGGCTGTCTAGCCCTACATCACATGGCAGATCGAGCGGCCGATTCGAAATTGAAGATGATGATGCGGTACAAGTACGCCTACTTAGCGGCAATCAAGCAAGTTCCTGTGTGGTACCTGCCATGCTTACCAGATGGTCTGACCGGCTACATAAATACAGCGCTCAGTTTACACGGAAGAGACTGTTTGGCCCTGCTACTACTCTACTAACTCGTAGTAGTGCAGATGGGGGAACTTGGGGACATGCACGCCCCACCATCAATGCAAGTGTTTTGCTTTGTACGCACGCACGCTGGCTGGCTGGCTCAATGCCTACAACTGTTCCATTAACTTCTGTTGCCACGTACGCATGGGACGGCACGGCCTTTCGATCACAAAAACTTACTATATGTGCGTGCCACTCGTACGTTGATGCACTGCCTGTTTCTGACACGGCAGTAATTCGATCTCGCTCGATCGATCCATGGATCGCTCGCAAGGCTACGGCTCGGCACTAGTAGTAGTGTATGATCCCACGCATTCAAGTCCCATGCACGTACGTGCATGCACTTAGTACTATACGTTGCTCGCATCAATTTCTGGACTGCTGGCACATGGCATCCACAGACAGAAACGTCGTACAGCAAGTTGTGCGTTCTTTACTTGCTCGCAAACAACGACCTCTCGATCCCACGATCGTGCATGCATTGTTAAACATGGATCGACCGACCGATCGTCTTTGTTATTCAGGGTTCGGTCAGCTGGTTAGGTAGTGAGCTCACGGCTGACGTTTTTTGAGGTGCCGCGAGCATAAACTAGCCATGGTGGACGTACCTCGTCGCCAGCAGCCTAATACTACTATAACCACCTTGATTTGCCTCGCTGATTATCTCACGACAGGACCACATATATACAACCGATGCTTCATTTTGTTCCGGTCATTGATCAGAGTGTGTCAACGCCCTATCTGATCGGTCCGGGCTTTTCATAACCCAACAAGCACAAACCACTTGCATATATACATAAATATACAGTTTGGAGTTGTTCCAGAGGAATATATACAGCACGCACGGTGTGATGCATCATGCATGCACCTGATGAGTCCATACAGGGCTGTTCCGGATCCCAGAGTTATTATAACATGCCTGCATGTGGCGGTACAGGCAGCTAGCCAGGTACTATGGGTGATGTTACGTTACCGCGGCCGGCCGAGCCGTCCCGTCCCGGAGTGGAACAACAGCGGCCAGACCGGCGCGGTCGCCGTTGTCGCCCCCGCCGTTACAGTAGGAATGTTCCGAGATGCTGCCACAGTTGCTCACTGTAACTTTGAGCAATGCTTGGCGTTGCTCTCCACTGAGACTCCATCTCAGTTAGAAACCAGCCGATCGAGCCACTACTGCTGGTGAGACGTGACGGCACTGTGTTTGACACTGTCCGCAAGTAACGTGAAACTATTCTCGACGGGTACGTTTCCTGTAAGTGCCACAATTCGCTTCCCTTCCTTTTTCCATTTTTTAGGATTTGATACTTCAGTTAAACACGTAAAAGCATCTACAGCTGCATATAGCAAATCCAGCCCCTATACGTTAGAGCATCTTTAGCCGCGCCCCAACACGATCCCCCAAGACGATTTTTTCACGCCGGCGCCGAAATAACGGCCCAGTCGCGCAACCAAGAGTCCGCTTTTCACCGGTTTGGGCCAAAGTTAGTGCCGCGCCTCGAGTACCCAACGCGGCCGTCCATCTCTCGCCGCCGCGGCAGTTCCTGGACGTCGCGGCGAGTGGAGCCGACGTCCTCGTCGTCGGGCTCCGGCTCGCCGGCTCTCCGTCCCGTCAAGCCAGAGCCGAAGGAGACGCCGCAGCGGCGCTGCACCCGCAGTGGCGCACTCGTCATCAACGAGGGTGCCCGCCCCTCCCCGCGCTCCCTTCGCCTGGTCCGGCCGAAGCCTGAGCCGGGCCAGCTCCCCGTGAAGCCGGAGCACGCCGACATGGTGGCTCCCGACGACGAGGCCGCCCTAAAATGGGCGAAGGAGGACTACGTCCGCGAGGAGGTGCGCCGCCAGTGCCAGGCGTACGGAACTCCAGACCCGACGACGCAGGCGCGAGGAGGACAGCGACGAGGAGGAAGAGGCCGGGCCGTCCAGCGCCCGGCCGCGAGTCGGCGACCCTGGGCAGGGTTGCAGCAGGAACGGGGGTGGCTCCGACGGGGCGCGTGACGACGCTGACGACGACGGCGGCGGCGGCGACTACACCTACTTCTACATGCTTCTCGACATGTAGATGGCGGGCAGTGGATGCGGAATAGTGGCTAGCGGCGTAGTTTGGCATAGTTTGCCGTAGTTTGCATGTTTACTTTTTTGTACAAAATTTAATGAAATTTCGCCGAGTTCGTATCAGATCGCCGAGTTTGCACAAGTTTCTACATAATTTCGCCGAACTCAGTGCGACCTGGTGGGCGACGAGTGGGGACCGAGCCGCCCCCAAGCGCCAAACTTGCGTCGGTTCGCCCCCAAGCGGCCTTTTTCGCCGCCCTGGGGGCCGAACAGCTGGAGATGCTCTTAGTGGAGAGAGCGCGGTAGCCCCTCAATTTTAGTTTGTTGCATCCACATGCCTCAAAGTTCACTCCTCAAATCCATACTAAGCCATGCAACATACAAAAGCTACATACTACATAGATAACTCTATCCTACTCCTACTCGGGGTGGGAGATTTCAACGACTTCTGTGTCGACGGTGCCAAACGGACCTCCCACCAGGTGGATGGCCACCGCCCACAGCTACGGCTCCTCGTCAGAGTCCATGTCCGCGAATATGCGTCCACCTCCGCCCGTGCCTCACGAAGGTAGCGACGGTTTGCCTCCGCCTTTGCCTCCGAGCAGGTGGAGTCCAGGATGTCCTGGTACTCCGCCGCCTCTCTGCTTGGGTGACCTCGTTCTCGACTTCTGCATCGCCGATGCCACATCCGGCTTGGGCAATCAGAAGCGTTGGCTCCACCTCGCCTTCCTCCTCCTCCTCTTCCTCCTCCATCGTCTGCTCTATCACCACCTCCCCCCCTCCCAGTAGTAGAAAACGACCCATTTGGCCCGGCTTTAGAGGCCCTTTAGCCCCGGTTCAGGAACCGGGACTAAAGGGTCGGGACTAAAGCCCACACCTTTTAGTCCCGGTTCACTTACGAACCAGGACAGATGAGGCTCCATGTGGCCGCAACGGGGCGTCTAGGCAGCAGGACCTTTAGCCCCAGTTGGTAATACCAACCGGGACCAATAGGCCTCCACGCGTCAGCAGCTGACAGGAGCTGGGTTTTTTTTGAATGGGTTTTTTAAGGGTTTTGGAGGGTTAATTTAGGGGTTTCATATTGCTTTAGCTAGCTAATAGAGAGAAGTGTCCTCTTTTATCTCCCAGCTTGGTCGACGCTAACTACTATACGTATATAGAGAAGTGTGTCCTCTCTTATCCTACTATAATTTTGTGGAATGCAACAGAGAGGAAAACATTTCTACTTAATTAAACATCTCATTGCATAACAACTTCACTTCCAGTGCATAACAACTTGACAATGCTTAAACAGCTGCAGTACATAACAGGTTCAGCATACTGAACATAAACACTGACACTCACCGCATTTCTTCATTTCTGCATCTCCATCATCTTCTTGATGCGGTCAGAGTGGCGAATGCCGACACGGATGTAGGTCTCCACCTCGATTGGCATGCTCATGTTGCCGAGCTGTGGGATACCCGACGCCACCATGTACTGGTCGTCGCCGGCAGGCAGCTACAGCTGATGTGCCACCTCCCCCTCACTGTCTTCCTTCACCCCCACCACCAGCGGCTCCTGCATGTTGTCGTCCTCCACCTCCACCACTATGTCCGCACCTGGCTCCTCCTCATCCTCATCCTCATCCTCCTCATCCTCCTCCTCCTCCTCCTCCTCCTCCTCCTCCTCCTAATCTTCACTGCCCTCTCCATCACTGTCAGAGTGGACAATCACCTGCTTCACTGCAGCTAGTACAGAGACCATGACACCGACGAGAGCTTCCACTGGAGCTGCAGGGGTGCGATGGCGGGAGCGGTACTCGTACCACCTAGCACGCTGACGTGGATCTAGTGAGTTTTCCGCTTCATTCATAGCCCAAAGGAAAACAACGACATGAGGAATTCCACGGCCGCTGGGGAACATCGTCTTCTTCTCATCATCCATACCAAGGCGATGAGGACCCTAGCGTGGTCGACGCACATCTGCAAGCTGGGAACCCTATTGCAGATCTCCTCTACATCTGCCCTTTTCTCTGCATCTCTTTGGCGGAATTTGCTGATAGTCTCCTCCCATTGATCTTGAGCACGGTGAAAAGCTCTTGCAGACGGCCTCTTCTTAGGCGCCATGGTCGGCGTCGAGAAGCGATGTGAGTGGCTGGATGAGTTGCTTATCCCCTGAATCAAGTCCAAGTGACCAAAATGTTATTTAATCTTATCTAGAACAATAAAAGCACAAAGAATTATTCAAAGACCAAAATGATATTCAAACACCAACTAGGTGAGGTAGATCGATGGAGAATGCAGAGCCAAAGGGATATGTCATTGTTGATTCTTTAGGGGCCAAGAGGTCCAAGCGAAAGCTATGCTCACTCATTCATTTATTTCTAAAATACTTCTCTTTAAAACTTACAAGGAACTAGTCGCCAAGCCGTGCACGGGCGAGTTTGGTAAGCTACTACTTTAACTTTGCCTATAATAGGGAAAGATGCGCTGCAATTTTATTTTTTTGCCTAATTTTATTTACCTTGAGCAAAAAATTGAAATGCCCGACATTTTTTGGTGGAAAAGTCTTACCATTGCGTTTAATATCCATATCTTTTTGTACTAAAAAGGACAAATGTATATTCCATAATAGAATATGACATGAAGCATATACTAATGTTTTCTCCATTTAGATAAAAGTCAAACTACTTTTTTAATTATGATGATAAAAATCAAACCTTTTTTATATTATCTACCCTTTTTATCAATGCAATCATCACATATATGAACAAAAAAATATAAAAAATCAGGACATATCATCATATACACTACATATCATCTGTGAAAAAATTCACCATATATATATATATAAAAGGACAAAGAGGAGGAGGCCGGCCGGACCGAATGGGGAGGAGAGGTGCGGCGTGGTCGGGTCAGGTCGGGGGCGCAGGGCGGCGTCGGGGCAGGGGCACGGGGCTGCCAGCGTCGAGGCAGGGGGCACGGGGTGTCGCGTCGGGGCAGGGCAGGGGCGAGGGGCGACGTCGACAAGGAGCGGGCAGCGACCGCGACAGTGACCTCGGGACGGCTCGGGGAGGCGACGACGATGTCGGGGCAGGGGCACAGCATCGAGGAGCAGCCTGGCGGCGTTCGAGAGAAGAATGGCGGCTGGGGGAAAATTTCCGAAGTGTTGGGTTATATAACAACCACGTTTGGTCCCGGTTCGTGGCAAAAACCGGGACCAATGTCAACCTTTAGTCCCGGTTGTTGCCACAAACCATGACCAAAGGTCAATTTCCAGCAGCCCAAAGGGCGGGAAGCAGAGACCTTTGGTCCCGGTTGGTGGCACCAACCGGGACTAAAGGTCAATTTCCAGCAACCCAAAGGGCAGGAAGCAGAGACCTTTGGTCCCGGTTGGTGGCACCAACCGGAACTAAATGTGGGCATTGGTTCCGGTTGATGGCAAGAACCGGGACCAATAGCCTGTGCCTGGCACAGCCGCATTACAGTGGAAGTTTAGTCCCACCTCGCTAGCTAAGAGAGGCCAGGACCTGTTTATAAGCTCTGTTGCCCCTTTGATGTTGAGCTCCTCTCTAATGTAGGCTTACGAGCCTAAACACACTCTCTCTGCCTGTGGGCCTACTGGGCCTTCTACGGGCCTGGATCCTGGCCCATGGTTAGCTTTCTAGTCGTATTTAGGCCGTGGTGGCCTAGTAGGTGGCATTTATTTATTTATTTATTTTTAGTTTTTTTGTTTTGTTTTTTGCATTATCTATTTTGTTTTGTTTCTACTTACAGTTTTTCAGTGATTCTTTTTGCTTTTAGGTCACAAAAATTATAAAGTTTTCATTAATGCCATTAGTTTTCAAATTTGAATAGTTTAAATTTGAATTCTATGAAATTTGTGTGAATCACTAGTTTGTGAATAACTTTACTACAAAAATAGACTTTTGAGTGATTCTTTTTCCTGCTATTTAATATTACTATGTCTTATCATTATATTCAATTTGGTATTTTTTGGGTTATTTTAAATGTCTGTTTTAATCAAAAACATATTTTACTATTTTAGTTTGCTATTAAAGTTTCTAACAAAACCATATTTATGAAAATTATTTTTGCTATTAATGTTCTGAACAAAAAATACTTTGATAATTTTAGTTGCATAAAGTTTATTCAAATTTAATTTCAAAAATACTAGAGGTTTGTAAAACTCATCAGTTACAAAGGGATTTCGTTTTTTGAACTTATTTGAACTCAAACTTTTTGTGTGTTTAAAATGCACGATTCAAAGCCACATCATAAATTTTCAATCTTTCTGACTTCATTTGCTAATTTTTCATGCATTTACTGATTTTTTTGAGCTAAATGACCCTGAAATTGAAAAGCACTGCCAATGAACTCTGAAAAGGTTGAAAGTTAGCATGCTATCATCATTTCACCCACATAGCATGTTCTAAAAAGTTGAGAGGGTTACGGCAAAAACTGGATGCACTTCATGTACAAAAACGGACAATCTCTTTCGAAGTATCATGGTTTCGGACGAAAACTCATCTGTTATAAAGGGATTTCATTTTTTGAACTTATTTGAACTCCAGACTTTTTATGTGTTCAAAATGCACCATTCAAAGCCATATCATCAATTTTCAACCCTTTCTTACTTCATTTGCTATTTTCATGCATTTACTGATTTTTTGAGCTAAATGACCCTGAAATTGTAAAGCACTACAAATGAACTCTGAAAAGGTTGAAAGGTTGCATGGTGTCATCATTTCACCCACATAGCATGTTCTAAAAAGTTGAGAGGGTTACGACAAAAACTGGATGCACTTTGTGTACAAAACGGACAATCTCTTTCAAAGTATCAGGGTTTCGAACGAAAACTCATCTGTTATGAAGGGATTTCATATTTTTTGAACTTATTTGAACTCCAGACTTTTTGTGTGTTCCAAATGCACCATTCAAAGCCAAATCATCAATTTTCAACCCTTTCTGACTTCATTTGTTATTTTTCATGCATTTACTGATTGTTTTGAGCTAAATTTCCCTGAAATTGAAAAGCACTGCAGATGAACTGTCAGAAGGTTGAAAGTTGGCATTGGTATCATCATTTCACCCACATAGCATGTTGTAAAAAGTTGAGAGGGTTACGACAAAAATTGGATGCACTTCATGTACAAAACAGACAATCTCTTTCGAAGTATCAGGGTTTCGAATGAAACCTCATCTCTTACAAAGGGATTTCATTTTTTAAACTTATTTGAACTCCAGACTTTTGTGTGTTAAAAATGCACTATTCAAAGCAACATCATCAATTTTTAACCAATTCCGACTTCATTTGCTATTTTTCATGCATTTACTAATTTTTTGAGCTAAATTTTCCTGAAATTGAAAAGCACTTTAAATGAACTCTGAAAAGGTTGAAAGTTGGCATGGTATCATCATTTCACCCACATAGCATGTTCTAAAAAGTTGACAGGGTTACGGCAAAAACTGGATGCACTTCGTGTACAAAACGAACAATCTCTTTTGAAGTATCGGGGTTTCGGACGAAAATTATCTATTATAAAGGGATTTCATTTTTTACTTACTTGAACTCCAGACTTTTTGTGTGTTCAAAATGCACCATTCAAAGTCACACCATCAATTTTCAACCCTGTCTGACTTCATTTGCTATTTTTCATGCATTTACTGATTTTTTGAGCTAAATGGCCCTGAAATTGAAAAGCACTGCAAATGAACTCTGAAAAGGTTGAAAGTTGGCATGGTAACATCATTTCACCCACATAGCATGTTCTAAAAAGTTGAGAGGGTTACGGCAAAAACTGGATGCACTTCGTGTACAAAATGGACAATCTGTTTCGAAGTATCATGGTTTCGGACGAAAACTCATCTGTTATAAAGGGATTTCATTTTATGAACTTATTTGAACTCCAGAATTTTTGTGTGTTCAAAATGCACCATTCAAAGCCAGATCATCAATTTTCAACCCTTTCTTACTTCATTTGCTATTTTTCATGCATTTAATATTTTTTTTGAGCTAAATGACTTTGAAATTGTAAAGCACTACAAATGAACACTGAAAAGGTTGAAAGGTTGCATGGTGTCATCATTTCACCCACATAGCATGTTCTAAAAAGTTGAGAGAGTTACGGCAAAAACTGGATGCACTTCGTGTACAAAACGAACAATCTCTTTCGAAGTATGAGGGTTTCGGACGAAAATTCATCTATTACAAAGGGATTTCATTTTTTAACTTACTTGAATTCCAGACTTTTTGTGTGTTCAAAATGCACTATTCAAAGCCACATCATCAATTTTCAACCCTTTCTGACTTCATTTGCTATTTTTCATGCATTTACTGATTTTTCTTGATCTAAATGACCCTGAAATTGAAAAGCACTTCAAATGAACTATGAAAAGGTTGAAAGTTGGCATGGTATCATCATTTCACCCACATAGCATGTTCTAAAAAGTTGAGAGGGTTACAGCAAAAACTGGATGCACTTCTTGTACCAAACGGACAATCTCTTTCGAAGTATTAGGGTTTCACACGAAAACTCATCTATTCCAAAGGGATTTCATTTTTTGAACTTATATGAACTCCAGACTTTTGTGTGTTCAAAATGCACCATTCAAAGCCACATCATCAATTTTCAACCCTTTCTGACTTCATTTGCTATTTTTCATGGATTTACTGATTTTTTTGAGCTAAATGACCTTAAAATTGAAAAGCACTGCAAATGAACTCTGAAAAGGTTGAAAGTTGGCATGGTATCATCATTTCACCCACATAGCATGTTCTAAAAAGTTGAGAGAGTTACGACAAAAACTGGATGCACTTCATGTACAAAACGAACAATCTCTTTCGAAGTATGAGGGTTTCGGACGAAAATTCAGCTACTACAAAGGGATTTCATTTTTTAACTTACTTGAATTCCAGACTTTTTGTGTGTTCAAAATGCACCATTCAAAGCCACATCATCAATTTTCAACCCTTTCTGACTTCATTTGCTATTTTTCATGCATTTACTGATTTTTTTGATCTAAATGACCCTGAAATTGAAAAGCACTTCAAATGAACTATGAAAAGGTTGAAAGTTGACATGGTATCATCATTTCACCCACATAGCATGTTCTAAAAAGTTGAGAGGGTTACAGCAAAAACTGGATGCACTTCTTGTACCAAACGGACAATCTCTTTCGAAGTATTAGGGTTTCAGACGAAAACTCATGCATTACAAAGGGATTTCATTTTTTGAACTTATTTGAACTCCAGACTTTTTGTGTGTTCAAAATGCGCCATTCAAAGCCACATCATCAATTTTCAACCCTTTCTGACTTCATCTGCTATTTTTCATGGATTTACTGATTTTTTTGAGCTAAATGACCCTGAAATTGAAAAGCACTTCAAATGAACTCTGAAAAGGTTGAAAGTTGGTATGGTATCATCATTTCACCCACATAGCATGTTCTAAAAAGTTGAGAGTGTTACAACAAAAACTGGATGCACTTCGTTTACAAAATGGACAATCTCTTTCAAAGTATTAGAGTTTCGGACGAAAATCATCTTTTACAAAGGGATTTCATTTCTTTTGAACTTATTTGAACTCCAGACTTTTTGTGTGTTCGAAATGCACCATTCAAAGGCACATCATCAATTTTCAACCCTTTCAAACTTCATTTGCTACTTTTCATGCATTTACTTATTTTTTTTGAGCTAAATTTTCCTGAAATTGAATAGCACTGCAAATGAACTCTGAAAAGGTTGAAAGTTGGCATGGTATCATAATTTCACCCACATAGCATGGTCTAAAAAGTTGAGAGGGTTACGGCAAAAACTGGATGCACTTCGAGTACAAAACGGACAATCTCTTTCGAAGTATCAGGGTTTCGGACGAAAATTCATCTATTACAAAGTGATTTCATTTTTTTAATTACTTGAACACCAGACTTTTGTGTGTTCAAAATGCACCATTCAAAGCCACATCATCAATTTTCAACCCTTTCTTACTTCATTTGCTATTTTTCATGCATTTACTGATTTTTTTGAGCTAAATGACCCTGAAATTGAAAAGCACTGCAAATGAACTCTGAAAGGGTTGAAAGTTGGCATGGTATCATCATTTCACCAACATAGCATGTTCTTAAAAGTGGAGAGGGTTACAACAAAAACTGGATGCACTTCATGTACAAAACGGACTATCTCTTCCGTAGTATCAGGATTTCGAACGAAAACTCATCTGTTACAAAGGGATTTCATTTTTTTGAACTTATTTGAACACCGGACTTTTTGTGTGTTCAAAATGCACCATTAAAAGGCACATCATCAATTTTCAACCCTTTCTGACTTCATTTGCTATTTTTCATGTAGTTACTGATTCTTTTTGAGCTAAATGACCCTGAAATTGAAAAGCACTTCAAATGAACTATGAAAAGGTTGAAAGTTGGCATGGTGTCATCATTTCACCCACATAACATGTTCTAACAAGTTGAGAGGGTTACGGCAAAAACTAGATGCACTTCTTGTACCAAACGGACAATCTCTTTCGAAGTATTAGGGTTTCAGAAGAAAACTCATCTATTACAAAGGGATTTCATTTTTTGAACTTATTTGAACTCCAGACTTTTTGTGTGTTCAAAATGCACCATTCAAAGCCACATCATCAATTTTCAACCCTTTCTAACTTCAGTTGCTATTTTTCATGGATTTACTGATTTTATTGAGCTAAATGACCCTGAAATTGAAAAGCACTTCAAATGAACTCTGAAAAGGTTGAAAGTTGGCATGGTATCATCATTTCACCCACATAGCATGTTCTAAAAAGTTGAGAGGGTTACATCAAAAACTGGTTGCACTTCGTGTACAAAACATACAATCTCTTTCGAAGTATCAGGGTTTCGAACGAAAATCATCTTTTACAAAGGGATTTCATTTTTTTTGAACTTATTTGAACTCCAGACTTTTTGTGTGTTCAAAATGCTCCATTCAAAGCCACATCATCAATTTTCAACCCTTTCTGACTTCATTTGATATTTTTCATGCATTCACTGATTTTTTTGAGCTAAATGACCCTGAAATTGAAAAGCTTTGCAAAGGCATCATCGTAATTGAAATTGAAAAGTATTTTTCATCTGTTACAAATATATTTCATTTCTTGACATGTTACTACAGTGATATTCTAAATCAAAGGCATCATCATAATAGTTGTGGAGAGAAAGTCTTCACTTTTTATTCGCTTGTGCCCTTTGCTTATTGCGCCGTAGCCATGGATAATCTTCATCATTTAACAGGGTGCTCGGGTCAGCCTTGACTTTGAAGGGAGGAATTTCATGAAACTTGTCATATTCTTCAGACAAGTCTATCTTGCCCTCCACTCGCACGATGTCTCTTTTTCCTGAAAGAATTATGTGGCGCTTGGGCTCATAGTATGATGTATTCACTTCCTTATCTTTTCCTTTTCTCGGTTTGGTAGACATGTCCTTCACATAAAAAACCGGCGCCACAACATTGGCTAGGACCAATGGTTTGTCTGTGTACCCAAGATTGTTTAGATCCACTGTTGCTATTCCGTACTATGGGCCTACCTGTACCCCACCTCCTGACAAATTGACCCATTTGCACTGAAACAAGGGGACCCTAAAATCATGTCCATAGTCAAGTTCCCATATGTACACTATGTAACCATAATATGTATCTTTTCCCCTCTTGGTTGCTGCATCAAAGCGGACACCACTATTTTGGTTGGTGCTCTTTTTATCTTGGGCGATCATGTAAAATGTATTCCCATTTATATCATACCCTTTGTAAGTCAATACAGTCAAAGATGGTCCCCTGTCCAACGAGTACAACTCATCAAAAACAGCGTTGTCACCCATGAGACGTGTTTGCACCCAACTACCGAAAGTCCTCATGTGTTCGCATTTAATCCAGTCGTCACACTGCTCCGGGTGTTTGGAGCGCAGAATATTCTTGTGTTCATTGACATACGGGGTCACAAAGGTAGAATTCTATATAACCGTGTAGTGTGGTTGAGACCAAGAATGCCCGTCCCTACATATTATTGAGTCCCCTCCTAGCGTGCCTTTTCCAGTCAGTCTCCCATCATACCACAATTGAGGGAGACCAATCTTCTTAAGGCTAGGAATGAAGTCAACACAAAACCCAATGACCTCCTCTGTTTGATGGCTCATGGAGATTCTTCCTTCTGGCCTAGCACGGTTACAAACATATTTCTTTAAGACTCCCATAAACCTCTTAAAGGGGAACATATTGTGTAGAAATACAGGGCCCAGAATGGCAATCTCGTCGACTAGAAGAACTACGACGTGCGTCATGACATTGAAGAAGGATGGTGGGAACACCAGCTCAAAACTGACAAGACATTGCGCCAGATAACTCCTTAACCTTGGTAGGATTTCTGGATCGATCACCTTATGAGAGATTGCATTGAGGAATGCACATAGCTTCACAATGGTAATCGAACATTTTCCGGTAGAAGCCCCCTCAATGCAACCCGAAGCAGTTGCGTCATAATCACATGGCAGTCATGAGACTTTAGGTTCTGGTTCTCTGGAATATTTATTATTCCCTTTATATTTGACGAGAAGCCAGACGGGACCTTCATACTAAGCAGCATTGAAAGGATATTTCCTTCTCTTCTTTGGTAAGAGCGTAGTTGGCAGGACCTTCATACTACTTTGGAGGCATGCCTCCTTTTTCATTCACACGTTGTAGGTCCTGCCGTGCCTCCGATGTATCTTTTGTCTTTCCATACACATCCAAGAAGCCTAGCAAGTTCCGGCAAAGATTGTTCGTCACGTGCATCACGTCGATTGTAGAGCGGGCCTCTAGGTCTTTCCAGTTGGGTAGTGAAAGTGCATTATATCGACTAGAGGGGGGGGTGAATGGGCGATTTTAACAAATTCGTCACTTAGGAATTTCTAGGTGAAGAAATTCCTAAGGAACGACACACTAGCAGCGGAATAAGTACTCAGGTATAAGCATAACAAAGCAACAACACCGTCATCATGATGAAATGAAAATAAGCATAGAGTACAGATAGCGTGATAACAGGATAAGCAGGCTGAAGACTATGAGACTGAAGAAATTGGATTGAGGATATAGAGAAAGTCTTCCCCAAAGTCTTCAAACAGTAATGATTAGGTTCATCAACACATGAATGGGGAAATGAAAGGGTTGAAGAAATAGAACTAGTTGGCTTGGTGAAGACGATGATTTGGTAGACCAGTTCCAACTGCTGTGACAGTTGTACGTCTGGTTGGAGCCGCTGGGTATTTAAACTCGAGGACACATAGTCCTCACCGTATTCTCCTTGAGCTAAAGTCACACAGATGTCACCCAACTCTCGTGGTAAGTCTTCACAGGTGACTTCCAAACCTTCACAGACTTGGTCACTCGGCGATCCACAATTCCTCTTGGATGCTCAGACCATGACGCCTAACCGTCTGAAGGATACACAATCCTCAAAGGTAACAAGCGTCGGTTCCACATAGGAACAATATCTTCAGTGATGCTCAATCACTTTGAGTTTATAGGTGTTTGGGTTTGGGTTTTGGGTTTTCCTCACTTGATGATTTTAGCTCAAAGTCCTCGGAGGATGGGATGCTCTCAATGACAAGTGCCAGTTTCTCGCGGAGCAGCTAACTAGCTAGTGGTTGTAGGGGGCGGCTATTTATAGCCTAGGGAGCAGACCGACATGATAAGACATAAATGCCCTTCAATGATATGACCGTTAGGTGGGAAGATATTTTTGGACAGCTGGCACGTAGCACAAGAACGGTCGGATATTTGAGGTTCAAATTCCTCAGGGCTGTCATGTTCCTCATTGTGTAGGTAATCTGACTGGCAAATTCCTAACTCCTCAGTCAGAACAAATTCCTTAGAGACCAGAAGATCTTCGTCTCTATCACTGAAGAAATTGAATGAACTGATATGAGATTTCCAGTGGCTTCACTCGAAAGGATTGCACAGGTGTAGGATTTTCAGATGAGCATCACTTGGAAATCAGTTTCCTTCGTATTACCTCGACCCCCTTTAACAGTACGATGTTTCCTATGACTCAAGAAAGAGAAAATGAAACTACGAAAACAAAAGTCTTCACGCTTCATAATCCTCGCACGAATATCCAAGTCTTCAAGGTCACACCAATTTCTTCACTTTCAAAATCTTTAGGAGAACCAAAGTCTTCAGCTGAAGCCATACATTTTTAGGGGTCGTCTTTCATCGTAAATATCAAAATCCACATCGACTTATAGAGCATGTGTACACTCACAAACATATTAGTCCCTTAACCTATAAGTCTTCAATACACCAAAATCCCTAAGGGGCACTAGATGCACTTACAAACTCCCCCTTTTTGGTGATTGATGACAAATAGGTTAAGTTTTCAACGGGGATAAATATATCAATTGAAAGTGCTCAATATTGAGGAATTTGATTGCAGGATATAGAAGAACTCCCCTGAAGATGTGCATATGTGAGGAATTTGCTTTCAAAAAGCAATGCACATTGTAGAGTTATATCATGGAGATCTCCCTCTATGTCTTGTAGTTCATACACGCATTTAACATATCAAATGAATAATTTGAAATGCATGATGAAATATGGTGGCTGATGTTATTCAGCATGCTACATTAACATATATGAGGAAATAGCATGCAGAAAAATAGAGAAAAAGTATCAGGCCACCATCGAACTTAAGTTTACAACTCGATCCAACAAATACTTCAGAAGAGCAAGAGTTGTAACTTAACAAAAAAAGCCCAAATATAGACCCTCTTGAAGACTAACTCAAATCCCCCTTTGTCATTAAATGACCAAAAGGGACGAAAAGTGAGGACTAACGCCCCTGAAGAATTTCTTCATGATGTTGATGGAGGAGCGTCAGCGTTGTTGGGGTCGTCCGTTGTAGTATGGCCTGCTGTAGTGTCGTCCAAATATTCAGCTTCGTCTGTCTCGCGCGATGAAGAATATGAACTAACGACCAGCGGAGGAACTTTGACCTTCTTGAATTTCTTCAAAGGTGGCTGAGACCAGTCAAAGTCCTGTTGGAAGTCCATCTTCTTGAGTTCATCATCGGGTTAGACATGTGAAAGAATAGCCCAGGTGTGGTCGAAGACTTGATGCAGATAATAGTGCTTCTTCTTCACAGTATTTTGAGTGATTGTCATGTTGTGGAGAATAGCACCAAACTCACGCTTGACCCACTTGTGATATCTATCCACCTTCTGATGAAGACTTAGAAGCAGCTCACGATCAGTCATCACACGTGGAGCTGCTGCCTCAGGATTTTGCTTTGAAGCATTTGCAGCAGTATCATGTGTGGCAGAGTCATCATTAGTGGAGTAGGATGCTGCCTTTCGAAAATGTCCATCCAAAGGAAGAGTGCCTTGATCAATAACTGCATCCTTTCCCTTCTCATCAGCTGAGGAAATAGTCCGTTTGAGGACTTCGATCGGGGACAAATAGCTGAGATGATTTTGAAAATCAGCCTTGTAGTGAACTGAAGTCCTTGATCTGATGAATTTCATGATCTAGGGAGCGTAAGGCTTCAATTCAAAAGGTGACAAAGCAGCATTGGCCAAAGTCCTCAAGAAGAAATCATGATAGTTGATTGGAATACCATGCATGACATTGAAAAGCAAGTTCTTCATGATGCCAACAACTTATTCTTCTTCAGAGTTGTGGCCTTTAATGGGACTGAGGGTTTTGGCCATTATGTGATAGACAGTCCTTGGCACATATAGCCGATCCTTAACGAGGAAATTTGTCCTTGGCGCTTGGCCAGCCTTCAAAGGCTTCATCATTACTTGCATTAGATGATTTGACAGTTCTGGTTCCTCATATAGCTTCACAACTCCTTCAGTGGGCGGACTAAGTGGGACGGCATGAAGCAATTCAGAGGCTGGAGCTTTGTGATGAGTATTGTCAGTCATCCAGTCCAAAACCCATGAATTCACATCAACATTGCCTGTCAGATGCAGAGTGGCATAGAACTGAAGAATTAGCTCTTCATTCCAATCGCAGATGTCGACACAGAAGTTGAGCAGCCCTGCATTGTGAAGAACAGTGAGGACTGGAGTAAAGCACGAAAGTGAATCCATATCCACATGAGGAAGATGCTCATGGTCAAACACTTTTTCCTTGTCAAACAATAGCGAGAAATAGAAGTTCATCTATGAAGCAGTCCAGAAGCGCTTGCGGAGAAGACGAGCAGCGTCATAAGGATTGAAATCTAAGAAGAAATGATGCTCAGCAAAGAACACATCAGCGTTGAACTTCTGCTTCTTGGAGTGAGGATTATGTGGCTTGGGCTGAAGATTTATTGTTGAAGTCTTCATAGCCATTTCAATCGCAGCCTTTGGAGCAGGCTGAGGAATCTCTGGAGCAGTTTCGTCTGCTGTTCTTCTTCTCAATTTCTTCGGGGATGGAGTGAAGTGAAGGTTGACCTTGATCAAAGCCCGTGTGAATTTCTTCAGTATGCACAGCGGACTGAGGGATTTGCTGTAGAGGAGTGAACAGAGGAGAATTGGGATGATGACTTTCCCAAAAATTGTCATTAATTACTGGAGTCGTGGACCTGATGTCCACATCCTCTTCGTCAGCTTCAACTTCTTCAACACCGACCTCTTTAGTAGTGAACTGAGGCATCGGCGATGATACCAGTAGCGGTGAAGGGATATTATCCACTTCAATTTCCTCATCCAACTGCTCTGACGTAGCAGCAGAAGGATCTTCTTCATCAATGTCATCAGTGATGACATATTCTTCACCAAAAGGAACAATTTCATTTGATGGCATGACACTCAGTGGAACACCATCAATGGGGTTCTCAAAAGAGCTTGTCAAAGTCTTCACTTACTTCGGAGCTGAAGACTCTGAGGCATCTGATGCTTTCCTCTTCTTGGCTGCTGCCCTTTTGGTAGCCTTTGTTTTCTTCACTTCTGGTACAGAAGGAAGGACGGTGCTTTTCATCTATGAAGATTTTGCTAGAGGAGCAGATGAAAGAGGCACATTTTCTTCAGGCACAACTGTGTCAGTTGCCCTGGCAGGTTCAGATTCTTCAGGCGCAGTGACAGATTCTTCAGTTGGCCTGGCTTGTTCTTCAGGCGCAACGTTGGTGGTTGCCCTGGCAGTTTCATCAGGAGCTGGAATGTCATCATCAGCCCTGGCACTCTTAGTTTCTTCAGCAGCCTGACTGTCATCAGCGGTGCTGGCATGTTCTTCAGTGGGCTGAGCAGATGCTTCACCCTGAGGAACTTCTTGTTGCGCTTCAACAACAACATTGGGCTTGAGGCCTTTAGCCAGTTTGACGAATCTGACATTGGCTCCTAGCCAATCAGCTTTGTAAGCGTCAAATTCATCACTAAGAGCTTTGATTTCAGACTGAATTGTTACAAGTTCTTTAGTCATCATTTTCATTACATTCTTCTTCAAATAATGCTCTTTTCTGTACTAAACTTTCTTCACTGATCTGGCCTTCTCAAACTTCCATTTTTCTTCAGCAATGAAAACAGTCAACATGTGACTTTGGCCTGGTGTGAGGTTCAGATCAAGAAGGGTTTGCTAGGTCTTGAGCTTGCGTTGGTTTTCCCCGAAGAGGAGAGGGTGATGCAGCAAGTGTAGCGTAAGTATTTCCCTCAGTTTTGAGAACCAAGGTATCAATCCAGTAGGTGGCTCCTCAAAAGTCCCACGCACCTATAGAAACAAACTGAGAACTCGCAACCAACACGATAAAGGGGTTGTCAATCCCTTCACGGCCACTTGCGAAAGTGAGATCTGATAGAGATAGTATGATAAGATAAATATACTTTTGGTATTTTATAATATAGATGCAAAAAGTAAATATGCAAATAAAAGTAGATTGGAAGCAAATCTGATAGGAGATAGACCCGGGGGCCATAGGTTTCACTAGAGGCTTCTCTCGAGATAGCATAAGTATTACGGTGGGTGAACAAATTACTGTCGAGCAATTGATAGAAAAGCGAATAATTATGAGATTATCTAGGCATGATCATGTATATAGGCATCACGTCCATAACAAGTAGACCGACTCTTGCCTGCATCTACTACTATTACTCCACAGATTGACCGACTCCTGCCTGTATCTAGAGTATTAAGTTCATAAGAACAGAGTAACGCCTTAAGCAAGATGACATGATGTAGAGGGATAAACTCATGCAATATGATATAAACCCCATCTTTTTATCCTCGATGGCAACAATACAATACATGTCTTGCAACCCTTTCTGTCACTGGGTAAGAACACCGCAAGATTGAACCCAAAGCTAAGCACTTCTCCCATGGCAAGAAAGATCAATCTAGTAGGCCAAACCAAAACGATAATTCGAAGAGACTTGCAAAGATAACTCAATCATACATAAAAGAATTAAGAGAAGATTCAAATATTATTCATATATAAACTTGATCATAAACCCACAATTCATCGGATCTCGACAAACACACCACAAAAAGAGTTTACATCGAATAGATCTCCACAAGAGAGGGGGAGAACATTGTATTGAGATCCAAAAATAGAGAAGAAGCCATCAAGCTAATAACTATGGACCCGAAGGTCTGTGGTAAACTACTCACAACTCATTGGAAGGGCTATGGTGTTGATGCAGAAGCCCTTTGTGGTGGATTCCCCCTCCGGCAAAACGCCGGTGACGGCTCCAAGATGGGATCTCGTGGATATAGAAGGTTACGGTGGCGGAAATATTTCTTCGGTGGCTCCCTGGATGTTTTCAGGGTATTAGGCTTATATAGGAGGAAGAAGTACGTCGGTGGCCGCCCGAGGGACCCACGAGACAGGGGGGCGCGCCCTATAGGGGGGGCCCTACCCTCTCATGGCCGCCTCGGCTGCTTCTTGACTTGCATTCCAAGTCCTCTGGATCACGTTCATTCCAAAAATCACGCTTCCGAAGGTTTCATTCCGTTTGGACTCCGTTTGATATTCCTTTTCTTCGAAATACTGAAATAGGCAAAAAATAGCAATACGGGCTGGGCCTCCAGTTAGTAGGTTAGTCTCAAAAATGATAATAATGTGTAAAAGAAAGCCCATAAATATCCAAAACAGGTAATATAATAGCATGGAACAATAAAAAATTATGGATACGTTGGAGACGTATCAAGCATCCCCAAGCTTAATTCCTGCTTGTCCTCGAGTAGGTAAATGATAAAAACAGAATTTTTGATGTGGAATGCTACCTAGCATAATTCTCAATGTAATTTTCTTTATTGTGGCATGAATGTTCAGATCCAAATGATTCAAGATAAAAGCTTATAAAACATAAAAATAACAATGCTTCAAAGCATACTAACAAATAATCATGTCCTATCAAAATAGCATAGCCAAAGAAAGCTTATCCCTACAAAATCATATATTTAGGCCATGCTTCATTTTCATTACACAAAATACTCCCATCATGCACAACCCCGATGACGAGCCGAGCAATTGTTTCATACTTTTTAACGCGCTTCAGCTTTTTCAACTTTTACGCAATACATGAGCGCAAGCTATGGACATAGCACTATGGTGGTACATGGTGGTTGTGAGGACAAAAAGGGAGAAGATAGTCTCACATCAACTAGGCATATTAACGGGCTATATGGAGATGCCCATTCATAGATATCAATGTGAGTGAGTAGGGATTGTCATGCAACGGATGCACTAGAGCTATAAATATATGAAAGCTCAACTAAAAGAAACTAAGTGGGTGTGCATCCAACTTGCTTGCTCACGAAGACCTAGGCATTTTGAGGAAGCCCATCATTGGAATATGCAAGCCTAGTTCTATAATGAAAAATTCTCACTTAGTATATGAAAAATGACAACATAGGAGAATCTCTATCATGAAGATCATGGTGCTACTTTGAAGCACAAGTGTGGAAAAAGAGATAGTAGCATTGTCCCTTCTCTATTTTTCTCTCATTTTTTTCTTTTCTTTTTTTTCCTTTTTTTTCTTTGGCCTTTCTTCTTTTTTTCTTTCTTTTTGGCGTTTCTCTTTTTTTTTTCTTTTTGTAAAGTCCGAAGTCTCATAATGCTCTAATAATGCTCTAATAATGAAGATCATCATCCTTTCCTCACTGGGACAATGCTCTAATAATGAAGATCATCACACTTATATGGATTTACAACTCAAGAACTACAACTCAAAGCTAGAACAAGATATGACTCTATATGAATGCCTCCGGCGGTGTACCAGGATATGCGATGAATCAAGAGCGACATGTATGAAAATTATGAAGGTGGCCTTGCCACAAATATGATGTCAACTACATGATCATGCAAAAGAGCAATATGACAATGATGGAATATGTCATAATAAACGGAACGGTGGAGAGTTGCACAACAATATATCTCGGAATGGCTATGGAAATGCCATAATAGGTAGGATGGTAGCTGTTTTGAGGAAGGTAAATAAAGGGTTCATGCTACCGGCGAAAGTTGCATGGTAATAATAAAGGCTAGCAAAGTAAAAGGATGAGTGTGCATATGTCCATGGACTCACATTAGTCAAAAAAGAACTCATATACTTATTGCAAAAGTCTACTTCACCCTCGAAGCAAAGTACTACTACGCATGCGCCAAGAGGGATATATTGGTAGGAAAAGACCATCGCTCGTCCCCGACTGCCACTCATAAGGAAGACAATCAAAAGAGCACCTCATGCAACAAATTTGTCACACAACTTTTACCGTACGTGCATGCTACAGGACTTGCCAACTTCAACAAAAGTATTTCTCAATTTCATAATTACCCACTAGCATGACCCTAACATTACTACCTTTATATCTCAAAACAATTATCAAGCATCAAGTTGATCATAGCATCCAATTCTTTTTCTATGATAGTTTTTATTATACCCAACTTGGATGCTCATCATTCTAGGACCAAATTATAACCATAGCAAATACCATGCTGTTCTAAAAGACTCTCAAAATAATATAAGTGAAGCAAGAGAGACTAGAGATTTGTTCAAAATTAAGACACCACCGTGCTCTAAAAGATATAAGTGAAGTACTAGAGCGAAAACTATCAATCTCAAAAGATATAAGTGAATCACATAGAGTATTCTAGCAAATTCTAATCAAGTAGGCTTCTCTCAAAAGGTGTGTACAACAAGGATGATTGTGGTAAACTAAAAAGCAAATACTAATATAATACACGACGCTCCAAGCAAAACACATATCATGTGGCGAATAAAAATATAGCTCCAAGTAAAGTTACCAATGAACGAAGACGAAAGAGGGGATGCCTTCCCGGGGCATCCCCAAGCTTAGGCTTTTGGCTATCCTTGAATATCTTGGGGTGCCATGGGTATCCCCAAGCTTAGGCTCTTGCCACTCCTTATTCCATAGTCCATAAAAGCTTTACCCAAAACATGAAAACTTCACAACACAAAACTCAACAGGAAATCTTATAAGCTCCGTTAGTGAAAGAAAACAAAACCACCACATAAGGTACTGCAATGAACTCATTCTTTATTTAATTTGGTGTTAAACCTACTGTATTCCAACTTCTCTATGCTTTATAAACTATTTTGCTAGCCATAGATGCATCAAAATAAGCAAACAACACACGAAAAACAGAATCTGTCAAAAACAGAACAGTCTGTAGCAATCTGTAACTAACGCAAACTTCTGTAACTCTAAAACTCCTACCAAAATAGGAAGTACTGTATAATTTTTCTATTGATCAGCAGAAAAAAGAATCAATGCAAAAGAACGTTTCTGTGATTTATTGATTTTTTTCTCGTGAGCGCAAAGTTTCTGTTTTTCAGCAGAATCAAATCAACTATCATCATAGTTTATCCTATAGGTTCTACTTGGCATAAACACTAATTAAAAGATAAAAACACATCTAAACAGAGAGTAGATGCAAGATTTATTGCTAAACAGGAGCGAAAACAAAAAACATAAAGAAAAATTGGGTTGCCTCCCAACTAGCGCTATCGTTTAACGCCCCTAGCTAGGCATAAAAGCGAAGATGGATCTAACGAGTGCCTTCTTTGGCACTAAATTCATAATTAGCCTGCATGATAGATTAATAAGGTAATTTTACTTTCTTCCTTGGAAAGTTCTCCATGCCTTTCTTTAAAGGAAATTGGAATCTAATATTCCCTTCATTCATATCAATAATCGCACCAATCGTTCTAAGGAAAGGTCAATCAAGAATAATAGGGCAAGAAAGATTGCAATCTATATCAAGAACGATAAAATCTACGGGAACCAAATTTCTATTTTAAACAATAAGAACATCATTGATCCTTCCCATAGGCTTTTTAATGGTGGAATCCGCAAGGTGCAAATTTAACGAGCAATCATAAAGATCATGGAAATCTAGAATATCACATAAAGTTTTCGGAATCGTGGAAACACTAGCACCCAAATCACACCAAGCAAAACACTCATAATCTTCAATTCTAATCTTTATAGTAGGTTCCCACTCATCATTAAGTTTTCTAGGTATAGAAACTTCCAAATTAAGTTTTTCATCATAAGATTGCAACAAAGCATCAACGATATGTTTGGTAAAAGCTTTATTTTGACTATAAGCATGAGGAGAATTAACAATGGACTGCAACAAGGAAATACAACCTTTTAAAGAACAATTATCATAATTAAATTCCTTGAAATCCGAGAAGTAGGTTCAATGTTATTAGAAGTTGTGACCTCTCCAATCTCACTTTTACCAAATTTAGCATCAAGATATAAAGACTCCGAATTTTTGGGACGCCTTCTAGGCAAAGTTAATTCATCATCAGTCCCATAATCATCAAAATTCATATTGCAAAACATAGATCTAAGAGGAGATGCATCAATAACTTTAAGACCTTCATCATTATTTTCATGGAAACTAGAAGAACACACTTTTATAAAGCTATCTTTCTTAGCACGCAATCTAGCGGTTCTTTCCTTACACTCATCAATGGAAATTCTCATTACTTTGAGAGACTCATTGATATCATGCTTAGGAGAAGAAGATTTAAATTTAAGAGAATCAACATCAAGAGAAAGTCTATCAATGTTCCTAGCCAAATCATCAACTTTGAGCAATTTTTCTTCAAGCAAAGCATTAAAATTCTTTTGAGAAATCATAAATTCTTTCACACTATTCTCAAAATCAGAGGGCATATTATTAAAATTACCATAAGAATTATTGTAGGAATTACCATAATTATTAGAGGAATTACTAGGGAACGGTCTAGCATTAAAATTTCCTCTATAGGCATTGTTTCCAAAATTATTCCTACCAACAAAATTCACATCCATAGATTCATTATTATTCTCAATCAAAGAAGACAAAGGCATATCATTGGGATCAAGAGGAGTATTTTTAGTAGCAAACAATTTCATAAGTTCATCCATCTTTCCACTCAAAACATTGATTTCTTCTATAGCATGCACTTTTTTACTAGAAGATCTTTCGGTGTGCCATTGAGAATAATTAGCCATAATATTATCAAGAAGTTTTGTAGCATCTCCTAATGTGATTTCCATAAACGTGCCTCCCGCGGCCGAATCTAGGAGATTTCTAGAAGCAAAGCTCAAACCGGCATAAATTTTTTGTATGATCATCCATAAATTCAAACCTTGAGTAGGGCAATTACGAAGCATCAATTTCATTCTTTCCCAAGATTGGGCAACATGCTCATGATCAAGTTGTTTAAAATTTATAATATCATTCCTAAGAGTGATAATCTTAGCGGGAGGAAAATACTTAGAGATAAAAGCATCTTTGCACTTGTTCCAAGAATCAATACTATTTTAGGCAAAGATGAAAACCAAACTTTAGCACGGTGTCTAAGAGAAAATGGAAATAACTTCAATTTGACAATATTGTTATCAGTATCCTTCTTCTTTTGCATATCACACAAATCAACAAAGTTGTTTAGATGAGTAGCGGGATCTTCACTAGGAAGGCCGACGAATTGATCTTTCATAACAAGATTCAACAAAGCAGCATTGATTTCACAAGACTCAACATCATTAAGAGGAGCAATCGGAGTACTAAGGAAATCATTATTATTGGTATTCGAGAAATCACACAATTTGGTATTATCTTGCGCCATGGCAACGAGTAATCCAACACACAAGCAAACAGAAAAAGGCAAGCAAAAAGAGAGGAGCAGATTGGGAAAGAGAGGGCGAATGAAAACAGCAAGGGTGAAGTGGGGGAGAGGAAAACAAGAGGCAAATGGCAAATAATGTAAATGCGAGGGAGATGGGTTTGTGATGGGTACTTGGTATGTCTTGACTTGAGCGAAGACCTCCCCTGCAACGGTGCCAGAATTCCTTCTTGCTACGTCTTGAGCTTGCGTTGGTTTTCCCCAAAGGGGAGAGGGTGATGCAGCAAGTGTAGCGTAAGTATTTCCCTCAGTTTTGAGAACCAAGGTATCAATCCAGAAGGAGGCTCCTCAAAAGTCCCACGCACCTACACAAACAAACTGAGAACTCGCAACCAACGCGATAAAGGGGTTGTCAATTCCTTCACGGCCACTTGCGAAAGTGAGATCTGATAGAGATAGTATGATAAGATGAATATATTTTTGGTATTTTCTAATATAGATGCAAAAAGTAAAGATGCAAATACAAGTAGATTGGAAGCAAATATGATAGGAGATAGACCCGGGGGCCATACGTTTCACTAGAGTCTTCTCTCGAGATAGCATAAGTATTACGGTGGGTGAACAAATTACAGTCGAGCAATTGATAGAAAAGTGAATAATTATGAGATTATCTAGGCATGATCATGTATATAGGCATCACGTCCATAAAAAGTAGACCGACTCCTGCCTGCATCTACTACTATTACTCCGCACATCGACCGACTCCTGCCTGCATCTAGAGTATTAATTTCATAAGAACAGAGTAACGCCTTAAGCAAAATGACATGATGTAGAGGGATAAACTCATGCAATATGATATAAACCCCATCTTTTTATCCTCTATGGCAACAATACAATACGTGTCTTGCAACCCTTTCTGTCACACACCGCAAGATTGAACCCAAAGCTAAGCACTTCTCCCATGGCAAGAAAGATCAATCTAGTAGGCCAAACCAAACCGATAATTTGAAGAGACTTGCAAAGATAACTCAATCATATAAAAGAATTCAGAGAAGATTCAAGTATTATCCATAGATAAACTTGATCATAAACCCACAATTCATCAAATCTCGACAAACACACCGCAAAAAGAGATTACATCGAATAGATCTCCACAAGAGAGGGGGAGAACATTGTATTGAGATCCAAAAAGAGAGAAGAAGCCATCTAGCTAATAACTACGGACCGTAGGTCTGTGGTAAACTACTCACAACTCATCGGAGGGGCAAGGATGTTGATGTAGAGGCCCTCCGTGGTTGATTCCCCCTCCGCCAGAACGCCGACGAAGGCTCCAAGATGGGATCTCACGGATACTGTGGAGGATATAGCTACTGAGTATAAACCGGCCAGGAGGGCCCGGTTCACCCTCGACTATGTGGAAGCCCATGAAGATCTAGAAGATGGCGCTTTACTAAAGGAAGCATAGAAGCCCGAAGCCCAAAGGCGGATTAGGGCCCATAGTGGTAAACCGCCATGACTATGTAAACTTGTAATATAAGATAGGAAAGGAGAGACCGAGCCGGACTCTTTGTATGAGTCGGCCTCGGGGCTCTGTAAACCGGCCGGGCGTCAACCTGTGTATATAAAGGGATGACCTGGCGGCGGTTCAGAAAACGATAGACAACAACTCGAGACTCAGGCAAGCGTATTTCGCTCCCTGATCATCGAAACCCAATCAATCCCATCACAACTAGACGTAGGCTTTTACCTTCATCGAAGGGGCCGAACTAGTATAAACTCCCGTGGCCCTTGTCCGGTTTAACCCCTTCAAGCTAACCCGTTGCGATGGCTCCACGACTAAGTCCTTTCACGAGGACATCTGACGTGATAATTCCACGACAGTTGGCGCCCATCGTGGGGCTATCGCACGATGGTGTCGAGTTCTTGAAGGGCTGCTCTAAAGGACTTAAGGGGTACGTGATCGACCGGATGACCAAAAGTCGTCGCGGCAAGCTCTACATCGACGACAAAGGATGGGGCCCCGAGGCCGGCTCAATCGAGTATGGGTACCGGGTCCCCTTCGGTGGAATTCATGTCTTCATTGGCAAGATCGGCGAACCAGGCCCTGAGCCGGACATCTGCACCGACCTCGTCGAGACGGCTCAGCGTGCGAGTCCAGCCCGGGTTAAGCCCGCCTAAAGCGTGCATTCGTAGGATGTGTCCATGGGATCAGATCTAAACCGGTGTCTGAGGGCGAGACGGCGGTATATTCCAACGCCGAGTCATCCACTGGCGAAACCGAGTCCTTATACCAGATTCATGGCGGTATGTTTGAGGGATATTCCGATGGCAACAGTATTCCGGACCTCCTTGAAGCACCGAGCCGGGTTGCTATTTACATGGCCGACACGCAGCCCGTGTTGCAGGCTTCATCTACCGCAGCAATGAATACCGGATCAGTGGCCGTGGCAGGTACCTCGGCGCACCGACCGGCGCAAGTCCTCTCCGGTTTGATGGACGCTTGGGCGACCTTGTTAACCGCGACAGTCACCCCAGAGACGCAGGATCAGCACAATGCGGAAGTGGTGAGAGTGAAGGAGCAAATTACGCAGGCTAAGAAGGACCTGGTGGCTGAGGATAATAGGATGGCTGAGGAACATGCCGCTTTGAATGCTCAATCACAGCAGATACAAGCACAAAATTACCGGCTCATGCTAGATCGGACCGCATCAGAGGATGTGATACGAAGGAAGTATCGGTCGCGCCTGCCGCCGGTTTACGAAGGGTTAAATCTCTTTTAGACGCCAGGCGCAGGGTCGAGCAATCCGGCAGCCGCAAACCGAGCTGAAGCGCCCAGGATAGCTCCGGATCAGCCATGAGCAACGGAGCTACCCGACGGACAGTTAACCCACCGCATTATGTGCCTACACCACCGGGTCACTTTTCGAGCCCTCTAGATAACATGATTGCTGCGGCCTCACGCTTGGCAGCCATTCCAATGGAAGGGGATTCAATAGAGGCAGTCAAGACACGGCGGGCGAGAGATCTTCTTCAAACCGCCCTAGTGCAACAACAGGCTTATTCATATAGTCGGGATAGAATTCATTCAACCCCTCGTCCGAGCCCAAGTTACAGCAGGCAGATGGACGAACCGAAAGTATCTAGCAGCACGCGGCGTCGCAATGCTCAGGATGTAGTGGATCATGGCAGGGCACGAAGGGATGGTGCTTTGGGTCGTTATCAACCCGCCCCGGTTCAGCCAGCAGTGTCGGTTGACGGAGGCACCGGGCTTGCTTTCAGTTCCTGGGGAGTACCGTGCCTTATTCCGGCTCTCTGTAACGTGCGTCTACCCAATGATTTCAAGGGTCCATGCAAGGTACCAAATTACATGGCGGATCAGCCGCCTGAGGCGTGGGTCGAGACTTATGAGATGGCAATGGAGATGCTGGATGTAGATGAAGCAGCTTGTGCAAAGTACTTCACGATGACGATGGAAGGAACAGCCCACACTTGGTTGAAAAATCTGCCAGCTAATTCCATCGAGTCATGGGATCAGCTGAAGGCCCGGTTTACAGCCAATTTTAAAGACACGTGCAAATAGCGCATGTCCATTGTAGATCTGGATGCTTGTGTTCAGGGTGAGAACGAGTCCACAACTCATTGGGTGCGCCGGGTCTCAGAAGTTTTGCACTCGTCCGACAGAATTAACGCTGACCAAGCGATTATCACACTGGAGCGTAATTGCCGGTTTAAGTCACTGAAGGAGAAGTTGGGACGTCTCAAGCGCCACTGCAACGACCTGGGAACCCTCATGGCAGCCTTGGTAAAGTATGCCGATTCTGATAATACCAAGGATCCCGATTCTGATAATGAGAAACCGGAGGAGGGAAGGAGGAATGGCGGTGCGAAGTGACAGCAGCACAACCAGGGAGGCCATGGGAATAATGGTAAGCGTAAAGCGGATTCAGATTTTGTGGCTAATGCTAATGTGCAACGTCGTAAGGGTAAACCGCCCCAGCGCGGTGGGGCGATGAATCTGGGGCGCTTGTTGAATTAGCCCTGTCCAAAGCATGGGACCAAGGAGGTCCCTACAACACATCTCTGGAAGGATTGTAACATTATGAAGGAGTTCAAAAATTCTGATCTCTTCCGGTATGATCAGGGTCCGTCGGGCGGTTCAGGTGCAGGTTTTCATGGTGGCGGCGGTTCAGGCTCTGGGTTTCAGAATAATCATGGCAACCAGAACAACCAAGGTGGTAATAACCAACAGAGTAATCAAGGGAATCAGCAGCAGTCGGGTTACCAAAGTCACCCGAAGCAGCTGAATGGTGGGCAATATCATGTGTTCACCACTAGTTTGTGCAAGCATGATCAGAAGCTGCACAAGAGGGCAGTCAATGCGGTTGAACCGGCAGTTCCACACTATCTGCGGTGGTCGGAACAACCTATTGTGTGGAGTAGGGATGATCATCCGCCCCGGATTGAAATCTAGGTCAGCTAGCTCTAGTAGTGGCATCTCAGGTGGGAGGTTACAAGTTCACCAAAGTACTCATGGATGGAGGAAGCAGCATTAATATTCTGTATTATGAGACATTGTGCCGCATGGGGCTGACAGATAAGAATCTTAAACCGTCCAATACTGTTTTTCATGGTGTGGTACCAGGAAAAGTCGGCATATCTGGTGGGCAAGATTGCCTTGGAAGTTGTGTTTGGGGATGAACATGATTCCCGGTCTGAGACATTGACTTTTGAGGTGGTGAGAATCCAGAGCCCGTATCACACACTGTTTGGGCGACCGGCTTATGCAAAATTCATGGCGAAGCCTTGTTATATTTACTTGCAGCTCAAGATGCCGGGTCACAAAGGAACCATCACGGTTCATGGAAGTCGAAAAATCGCTTTGGTTTGCGAAGAAAGTGATGCAGCTTACGCTGAGTCGGTTTGTGCTACAGAGGAGTTAAAGTTTTACAAGAAGAATGTTGATCCGGCAGATATGACCCCTCTGAAGAAGCCCACCACTGAGCATGACCCAACCCAACATTTCAAACCGGCTGACGAGACTAAGCTTGTTGACTTCGTACCTGGCGATTCGTCCAAGCAGTTCAACATCAGCACCAATCTGGATCCAAAATCGGAAAGCGCGCTCATCGAGTTCATCCGTGAGAACTGGGACATTTTTGCATGGAAGCCTTCTGACATGCCAGGTGTACCGAGGGAACTCGCTAAGCACACTCTTAATATTGATCCGATGTTTAAACCGGTCAAGCAATTTCTTCGTCGCTTTAATGAAGAGAGACGCAAGGCAATAGGGGAGGAGGTAGCCTGGCTGTTGGCTGCTGGGTTTATCGTTGAAGTGTTTCATCCTGAATGGTTGGCTAATCTGGTGCTGGTCCTTAAGAAAAACGGGACTTGGCGTATGTGTGTGGACTACACGGACTTAAAAAAAGCTTGCCCGGCCGATCCTTTTGCTCTCTCGCGTATTTATCAAATCATTGATGCGACGGCGGGTTGTGAGCGCCTGAGTTTTTTGGATGCTTATTCAGGGTATCATCAGATTAAAATGGCAGTTAAGGACCAGGAGAAGACAACCTTCATCACTCCCTTTGGAGCCTTCTGCTATGTTTCTATGCCCTTTGGGCTCAAGAGTGCTCAGGCAACTTATCAGCGTTGTGAGCAAAATTTTCTTCACACGCAGATTGGGCGTAATGTTCATGCCTATGTGGATGACATTGTGGTAAAATCCAGGAAAAAGGAGACATTGATAGCTGATCTCAAGGAGACGTTTGACAACCTTCGGGTCTACAAGATGATGCTTAATCCGGATAAGTGTGTCTTTGGTGTTCCGGTAGGCAAGCTGCTCGGTTTTCTTGTGTCTAACCGAGGCATTGAGGCTAATCCGGAAAAGATCAAGGCAATCACATCCTTAGCTAAACCGACATGTATCAATGATGTTCAGCGGCTTGCAGGCCGGATCGTAGCCCTCAGCCGGTTTATCAGTCGTCTGGGTGAGAAGGCCATTCCTTTGTATCAGATGCTGAACAAAACAGATGATTTCGTCTGGAGTGAGGCGGCCAATGCGGCCTTTGAGGAGTTAAAACGGCAGTTGGTTGAATCGCCAGTTCTTGCAGCCCCATTTGATCATGAGCCTTTACTATTATATGTGGCTGCCAATGCCCGAGCGGTCAGTGTGGCAATTGTGGTGGAGCGTAAAGAGGCTAGGAAGGAATATCCGGTTCAACGACCGGTATACTACATCAGTGAAGTTCTGATCGAGTCAAAACAACACTATCCGCATTGGCAGAAGTTGGTGTATCAGTTGGTGGCCGCTTTACACGTTATGCCGGATTGGACGGTTCCATATCTGGCATATATGAGTCGGGGTGAGCTACCAAATGATCAAGTCCTGGCCCAACAGATAGTCCGGTGATCCAAGTCCATGGTTATTCACAATGGCGAGTTACACCGCTGTAGCGTTTCATGCGTATTTCAACGTTGTGTTTCTCCGGAAGAAGGCCAAGCAATCCTACGGGAAATTCATGAAGGGGATTGTGGTCATCATGCCGGTTCAAAGTCTCTGGTTGCAAAAGCTTTTCGTCATGGATTTCACTGGTTGACAGCTCATGCTAATGCGGAGGATCTGGTAAAGCGGAGGATCTGGTAAAGCGATGTGATGCTTGTCATAAAATTTCACGCAGAGCTCATGTTCCGGCTCAGGAACTACGGATGATTCCCATCAGTTGGCCTTTTTCTACTTGGGGGCTTGATATGGTGGGACCCTTTAAACGTTCCCCGGACAAGAAGACCCACATGTTGGTGGCAGTTGATAAATTCACAAAGTGGGTTGAACTGGAGCCTGTTAGCAAGTGTGATGCAGCTACGGCGGTTTAATTTCTCAAAAAGATTATTTTCCGTTTTGGCTTTCCACACAACATCATCACGGATAATGGTACCAACCTTTCCAAAGGTGAGATGGAGGATTTCTGTCAAAGAGAGCACATCCGGCTTGACTTAGCATCTGCGGCGCACCCTCAATCCAACGGTCAAGCAGAGCGAGCTAATCAAGAAATTTTGAAGGGTCTTAAACCCCGACTCATGATTCCTTTGAAGTAGACGCCGGGTTGTTGGGTGGAAGAATTACCTTCTGTGTCGTGGAGTATCAACACCACCCCCAATCGATCAACAGGACACATGCCTTTCTTTATGGTATATGGGGCAGAGGCGGTTCTCCCAAGTGATATACGTCATGATTCGCCCCGGGTTGCCAATTATGTTGAAGCGAACAACGAGCAAGCCCTCCAAGAGGCACTGGACCTGCTAGATGAGAAGCGGGATATGGCTTTGGCTCGATCGGCGGTTTATCAACAAGACCTACGACGTTATCACAGCCGCCGGGTTAAGACGAGAGCCTTTCAAGAAGGTGACTTGGTGCTCCGGCTTATCCAGGATCAGACCGACATACACAAATTATCCCCGCCTTGGGAAGGACCCTTCGTGGTCAGCAAGAATCTGCACAACGAATCATACTACCTCATTGACATTCGAGATGACTCACGCAAATCTGAGGAGGAGACCCGGCGGCCCTGGAACATAGCTCTCCTCTGGCCTTACTACACTTGAGCCATAGGCTCTTTTTATGTACATATTTTGACAATGTATATATTATCATCAATAAATAAATCAGCATCCTTGCTCTAAAGCGGGGCCTCTGTTGTTTTTTCTCAAATATTCTTTGAGCTACATGGGGGCTTCAGCTGACAAAGCGGAGTACTACCTGTTAAACCGGCTATCACGCTACAAAGCTTGGGAGCTTCACACCCAAAGGGCCAAAGAGAGTTTAGATGCTATGCACAACTCAAACATAGGCACCTAATGAGCACAACTCATCACGTTACATGGGGGCTCCTTGGTCCAATACCAAGATGTTTGAATGTACCCTTGTAGCCGGGTATCGACCCACGGCTTGGAAGCCTGGTATTTTTAGCTAAAACCCCGGGTTAACCTGCCTTCATCAAGTAAGACACTCCTATCCAGGTCATCCTCGCACGGCCCTCCGAACGTTTGGAAGTTACTCTCCTTGAGACCCTGCACTTGTCAAAGTTAAAACGGTGATTGGTTAGTTGGAGGTCCATCTTAAAAGGCTTTGTTAAATGGTTCAACTCAGTGGCCTGGCAGCCCACAAAAAGCCTTGAATTTGGGCCTGGCAGCCCCCCAAAAGCCTCGACTACACGGTTTTATTCACGTTTTGCTGAATTTTATGTTAAACCGATTTTCTTGGCTTGATCAGTCATTTTCTTAGCGCGGTATTATTTAACCGGCTTGGTTTGCAGCTACACGTTGACATACCTTATTCTTAAACCGGAGTTTCTTAACCCGGCCTGACGTTGACTACCTGTCAATAGCCCGGATCATCTGGCGTGAATCATCACCCGGTATGACTTACTATACGACATCAGAAAATGATGGAGATACAAATAATCCAGATTTGAGTTTTTTACCCTTATTACAATACAAGTTGGCCAGCCAACTAACCAGGGATCTTATATCACCGGTATGTATAATTTCATATTTTTATGATTTGATTATCAATCCGGCCTATTTTGGACATTATGACCCGTCCGGCGGTAAACCGCCAGGACCCTTTGTCTTTTTATGCACACAGGAGTTGCATATTCTGATACTTGGAACAAAATTGACATTGATATGGAGGATCCACACAAAATATCTCCTCCTGCATGATGGCAGCAGATCATCATAAGTTTTTGCTACCCTATTACAAGGCACTCAGAGGCCCAAAATATGGAATTGTTTTCACATGGACAGTTTCTGACATATCAACCGCCTTGACGGATTAAGCTTCATCACCGAGTTGATGTGAGGTAGATGGGTTCAGCCTCCTGATCCAATGGCTAGAAGTCATTGGTGGTCCAATCAATCCGGGTCAAGGTCTGAAAGACAGCTTATAAGCTCAGTCGGGTCAACGTCAGGGGCGTAAGTATGCTTACGGATTGGTGGAATAAGGTTCTGCACTTCAGGAATCACAGCTTCAACCCGTCTGTTGTTTGCATCATAGAAAGATCGGTGAACCGTCAGGTTCTCCTCTTCTGCTAGTTGACTCGCCAAAGGACGCATCTCCCTTGTTTTCTTGTGTGCTGCAGAAGCCTTTGGCTATATCAGCCAGATCAAGATCAGCTATCCATGCCTTGGCTCGAGTTAGCGCTAGCAAAGTGCCTGCCCGAGCAGGGATCGCTTCAGCTCGTCTATTTGCGCTGGCGTCATTGAGAGGCGATCGAGCGTGTCCTTGATAAGTGTTGGTGCCGCATTGTCATAAGAAGTTGCGCATATAACCCATTGAGCGCCGGTATACAGCTGTTCAATCAGTGTATATGCAGCTTTGAGCTTCTTCCGCATGTCAGAACCTAGATGAGCAATGCGACTACCTATATCGGTTCAGGAAATGCATGTTAAAGCGATGAAATTTCAAAGAGTCATAAAACTTTGGCAACCACTGCTTACCAAATATTGCAGAGGTCATGGCATTGATTTGGCGCTTCAATCTAGACAGTTCTTCTGTCACCGGTTCAAGAGCTGCTTGAGCAGTCTCTGCCCGCTTCACCAGTCCGGCCTTTTTGGTGTCCCAGTTGGCCTGCTCAGACTTAAACCATTCTTTAAGCTGCTCCATGGTGTTTAAAGCGGTTTTTAGCTCATCCTTGGCCTTGGTGGTTTCTGCTTGTTGGGATTTCATATTTTCTTGAAGATCAGCAATTTGCGAGATTTTTTGATTTATCTCATTCTGCAATAGTAAGAGATCATGTCAATATCTTTGTTAAACTCCCAAGCATATAACCAGCTATACACTTGGCACTTGGGGGCTAATGCGGATTATTTTTATGTGGATAGTTGAAGTCCCAAGGATTAATACAAGTTTTAATCATGGCACTTGGAGGCTAATGTGTGTTTGATCAGACATAAAGAAAATTTCACAAGGTACAGTATGGAGTATACAAAGTCCCGGTTTGACTTTCTCAAGACAAATCGGCCCTTGGGAGCTACAATGCAATAAAGGTACAGAACAAGGAGCAATAATGTTTACCTCATAGGGCTCCTTCATCAGATTTACTAAACCGGCTTCATAATCACGGCTTGTGTACAGCCGGTTCAGGAAGCCGGAGTGAAGGTCTTGAGCAGAGAGATCGATATAAGCGGACAAATCAGTCTTCTCATTCCCCTTGTTCATGGCAGCAAATTCATCTTTGGCAGTGTGCTTGGATAGAGCAACCGGATTACCAGGGGCGTTATATGCAGTGCCCGTAACAACAACGTCATCATCCTTGGCCGGGCTGGAAGAATCAATATTCTGAATAGGACTTGGTGCTTTCGTGGCAGGGCTTGGTGGTTTGTTAGTTGGAGTTGGCGGATCAACAGTTGAGCCCCGTTGTTCCACTGCTGGACTTGGAGGAGCAGGAGGATGTGAAGTGTCAGCTTCTACATTCGGTTCAACTTCTGGCGGGTTAGCATCACCATCTTGGTTCTGCCCAGCAGAGCTGTCCACGGCAACTTCAGGGTTTTCGTCATTATGCTCTGGCGTCTTCTTCGGATCAACTTCAACAGTAGGGTCGCTGGTCTTGGCCTTCTTACTTAATCGAGCCTTGGCGCTACAACATCAAAGGTTAGAGTATGGTAAACAGACAAATAAAGAAATCAACTGAGTAATACTCACCCAGCAACAACTTTGAGAGGAGGCAATTGAGTGGTTGACGAACCGCCAGACGAGTTGGAAGAAGCCTGGTAATTCGGGTCAGACGGATTGAGAGGGCATCGGAAGAAACCTTTTAAAGGATAACGTTTTTCAGGAGAACAAGTCACCTCTGGACGGTGTTTCCGAGAGGGCATATCAGCTAAACCGGACGAAGTGATTTGTTGACCACTATGCCTGGTTGTACGACGTTCTTTGACTTGCCGTGTCTTCAAAGAAAATTTTGGATCCAAATGAGCAAGGGGTGAGATTGTTTTACTTTCCGGACTGTACGGCGAATTCTTTGAACCGGTACAGGATCTGAGTCGGAAGAAAGAAGAATTACCTCAACATGTTCTGCATGGCTGGCCTCAGCGTCATCCTGAAGATTGTCATTGTCAATAAGATGTACGAAAAAGGAACCAAGTGACTCAAGTCCTACCTCAGCATCTGATTCCTCCTCCTCCGGCGGGTCAGAAGACTCGGCAGTTTTCTTCTTTCCAGGTTTCTTGGTGGCCTTGGTTTTTACACGAGGAGCCCGGGCTGGTTTAGTCCGTTTCCAGAAGGAGATGTTAGCCTGAAATTAAGACAAAGGAAGGTTAGTACACAGTCAATACGGAGGCAAATCAGTAAAGTATGTACATGAACTTTACCGCCGGCGGTTTATTGGAGACGCAAAACAGAGCCAAACCGGTTTGGCTGCATGAAGAGATCGGTTCATCAAGCATCCTCTTCACACATTCGGCGATTTCAAGGTCGGTCATTACTACTTCGTGATATCGTTGAGGGTCTTTTACATTGCCGGTATACTCATGCATCAATCCGGGGCGGCGGCTCAAAGGCAAAATGCCCCAAGAAACCCAGCAGCGGACAAGATCAATGCCAGTCAAACCATTGGCCATCAGAGCATGGAGCTTGGCAAGTTGAGGAGCAAAATTCTTCCGTTCTGCGGCGGTTAAACGTGGAGGCAATGGGTGGCCATTGCTAAGCCGATGAGGGCGGTAACCCGGCAAGGGATTTTCTCCGTTAGGAGCAGTGTTCCGGCAGTAAAACCAGGTCTGGTTCCAATCTTTAGGATGGCTATGATGTTTGGCATGAGGGAAATCAACTTCTTTCCTTTTTTGAATTGACACGCCACCAAGCTCTATGTTGGGACCATCTGAGAATTCTGTGCGGCGGTTCAGATGAAAGAAATCCCGAAACAACTCCACGGTTGGCTCTTCTTGAAGATAGACTTCGCAGAATACTTGAAAGTTGCATATATTTGACACAGAGTTCGGACCAATATCTTGCGGATGGAGTTGGAAGCTTGCGAGGACATCCCGGAAATTTTTTGATCCGGGCGGACTGAATCCCCGGTCTAAGTGTTGCATAAAAACAATCACCTATCCTTCTCTAGGTTCAGGTGGACATTCCGATTCCGGAACTCGCCAGTGGAGAACCCTTTTTGAGGCTAAGGCACCAGTGGTGACATAACCATTGATCTGTGTCTCCGTGATCCGGGACGGAACCCAATTGCAAGCAGCAAATTGCTTCGACATTCCGGAAAGAGGAACTGAAAGTAAAAGTGCCGGTTTAAGGTGTCTAATTCAGTGTTAAACCAGAGAAGAATACTATGCAAGTTCAGTTGGCGGTTTAAGAGAGGGCTAATGATATATGGCGGATTGACTATCAAAGGGTTAAACCGCCTGTAGGCAAAAGGGCCAGAATTCGAAATTTCTGCTAAGTATTGACAGAAACAGGTTTCACACAATGGTCAAATTTATTTGGATCTACCACACATCCGTAAAGCAATTTTCTCTGTGAGCTCTAAAGGTGCTAAATAGAGCAGGGAAGACCATGTACTCTACAGAGGTAAAAGAACGATCTGCTAGCATTAAAAATTGATGCAGAGTACCTACCGCATGAGATCTACACTATTATTGGATCAAAACTATCGCGGCAGGTGGAAGAACAAAGAAGGATGAAGAACTACGCAGAAGAGCTCGGGAACCCTAGAAATAGATCTAAAGACGGAGGAGAAAGGAAGTTTACCTCTGCAGATCTACTGTGGAAGAAGGGCGATGAAAGTCTGGTCCGTTTCAGGTTGATGTAGTGGCCTTTGTCGGTGCAGATCTCGAAGGTCGCAGACGACGCCAAAGCTCCAGAGCTTGGGCATCGTGAGGAAGAAGAAGGCACAGAAGGGGAAAAGAGAGAAGGGCCCTCGGGCCTTATTTATAAAGGAGAGAGTAAAATGGCAGGCGCAGGAATCAAGGAGCCTGAAACGGCAGAATGAGTGCGCCTGTCGCCTCGGTTTTCAGGATAACCATTAAGTGAAGGGAATCTTTTTTCATTTTTCTTTATAGAGATGATGTCATAATGGACCGTTGCTGCGTTCAGAAGATGACGTCACAGCGGTTTACAAAGTTACAGGAGAAGACAATATGGCGGTTTATGAAAATACAAGAAGATGCCTGCAAGAGATATTTGAAGTATTGAAGATTGACATGAACAAATTCAAATCAATCTGGGGCCTAATGTGGAGGATATAGCTACTGAGTATAAACCAGCCAGGAGGGCCCAGTTCACCCTCGACTATGTTGAAGCCCATGAAGATCCATAAGATGGCGCTTTACTAAAGGAAGCATAGAAGCCCGAAGCCCAAAGGCGGATTAGGGCCCATAGTGGTAAACCGCCATGACTATGTAAACTTGTAATATAAGTTAGGAAAGGAGAGACCGAGCCACACACTTTGTATGAGTCGGCCTCGGGGCTCTGTAAACCGGCCGGGCGTCAACCTGTGTATATAAAGGGACGACCCGGCGGCGGTTCAGAAAATGACAGACAACAACTCGAGACTCAGGCAAGCGTATTTCGCTGCCTGATCATCGAAACCCAATCAATCCCATCACAACTAGACGTAGGCTTTTACCTTCATCGAAGGGGCCGAACTAGTATAAACTCCCGTGTCCCTTGTCCGGTTTAACCCCTTCAAGCTAACCCGTTGCGATGGCTCCATGACTAAGTCCTTTCACGAGGACATCTGACGTGATAATTCCACGACAGATACAGAAGGTTACGATGGTGGAAATTGTGTTTCTGGTGCTCACTGGATGTTTTCGGGGTACGTAGGTATATATAGGAGGAAGAAGTACGTCAGTGGCCACCCGAGGGGCCCACGAGACAGGGGGCGCGCCCTACAGGGGGGCGCCCTCCTCTCTCGTGGCCACCTCGGCTGCTTCTTCGCTTGCATTCCAAGTCCTCTAGATCACATCCGTTCCAAAAATCACGCCCCCGAAGGTTTCATTCCGTTTGGACTCCATTTGATATTCCTTTTCTTCGGAATACTGAAATAGGCCAAAAAACAGCAATACGGGCTGGGCCTCCGGTTAGTAGGTTAGTCCCAAAAATGATATAAATGTGTAAAATAAAGCCCATAGACATCCAAAAGGGGTAATATAATAGCATGGAACAATAAAAAATTATAGATACGCTGGAGACATATCATGGGTGTGTTGGGATCTTTGTGCCAATGATCAATGTAGTTGAGGATCTTCTTCGTATCTAGCAAGAGCGGCACAACACTGCCTTTGGCACTAGCGGCCCGGTTTTGTCGGTCTCTGATGATTTGAGCCAGTTCTTCATCATCAGCTTCGACTTCATATGATGGAACTTCAAAGGTGACCTTCTTCTTGCGAGGACTTGGCCTGATGCCGCGTCCTACAGTGACCTTTTTCTTCAGCAGTTGCGGCTGTGTTGAGGAACTTGCTAAAGCTCCTGAAGCAATTGAAAAGCCGGTGGTCCATTGGGACGTGGCAAGATGCACTAGTGCTGAGGACTATCTTGGTTAAGTTGAGGGCTTTTCTTGAGCAGAAGACCCTAAGGGTTTCGAGGAGCTGGTCCGTGAGGGCATTGAGGAGCTGGGCCGAGAGGGCATTGCATAGGAAGATGGCTTCATAGTAGATTTCTTTTGCACAACCTTCTTAGGCTGACTATCAGATGCTTCAGCAGCAGTAGCAGTATCTTCATTGAATTTCTTCACTGCCTCCTTTGCTACTTTGGCCAATTTCCTTAGGAAATTCCTCACCTCTTCTGATGCTTGAGGGATTGGCTTCTTGGCCTGGTGCTAGTGGAGGTCCTGGGCATGGAGGATTTACTGTGAATTTCTTCATGTATTTGGGAGTTACATAGCGGTAATCCCTCCATTCTCGTGCCCATCTTCATTCAATCCATTGAATGTGCACTTTGCGCTTATTCTTATTCTCCTTGACATGAGTGGCCTCATCAGGAGTGCAGTAATCTGCATAGATATCTTCAGGGATTTTGAACACTGTGTTTGTCTCAGGCCTCTTTCCTCCCTTCTGAGGATGCTTTTCTTTAGCAATTTTCTTCAGCTGAGGATTCCGAACAATAGATGTCTCTGAGGAAGTATGTAGTTTTTCTTCAAGGAACGCTGCAAATGAGTTAAGTTGATGAGAACCTAGTGATTCAGCAGCAGACATGTGTACCTACGAACAGAGTATAGGTGCGAAGAATTTGAAGAGGTCATATGCATTCTCAGAATTTGTTTTTAAAAGGAATCAAGTTTGAGGAATTTGACCAGGGAGTCTTGCAGAATTTCACTAAGAGTTCTTGTCTTAGCTTCTAGAGTTGTATAGATTGAAAATCCACACAATTGAGGAATCTTGAAGTAAAGTACATCTTAGAGAGAAAGATCAAGAACAGATGCAGCTGTGGTGTTTAGGAATATGAAGATTGAAGAATAAACACCTTTTGAAGAATTTGTGTAAATCATCAGAATCAACAAGGGTAGTAAAATCAAGTTTTATTTACCCTTGACGAAGAACGTGACGAACAGAGAGATGAACTAGAGAAGCTTGTCCGTTCAAATCTTCCACGCCCTAACATGGCAGAGGAAGACAGCTACGGCGGCGGCAGAGGTGAAGATTTCCACGGCTGGCGCAAGTACGATGGCGACGAGGTCGAGGCAGCTAAGCTCTTCCTCACCAGCGACGATATAGATTAGCGGCTGCGCTAGGTCAGAGAGCTCGAGCGGGAGAGGGAGAGATCGAGCGGAGTAAATGAACTAAGGTGCAAGGGGAGGGGTATTTATAGGGAAGTGAAAAATTGTTCATCCGAAGAATTTGGACGAACATGCCCCTGACCCTTGCCATCCTAGCGACATGTGTCACCCATGTACAGAGAGGCGGAGATCGTGGGTGAGTAGTTTAATCCAGTCATGGGATGCGGAAGGATTTGAGCGGCAAATGTCGAAAAATGAGACATGAAAATTTTAATGTTTCGTTCGCAAATTCTTCAGTTGTTAAGGACATAGTGAAGATTTTGAACGGGATTCAAACTGAATGCATATGAAGAATTTGTGAACAGACTGGGTTGAGTTTAGCATAGAGGGGGAACGGGTTCGATCATATTCACCTAGTTGAAAAAGCAACTTGAAGAATTAGCTATAAGTAAATGATGTAAGGACATGAAAAACTCATATATATATATATATATACACACACATATATATATATATATAAGATTTTCAACTTTGCTTGGTGGCGTAACCACCCGTATAAGAATGATGACTTCAGACACCGCGCACAATTGTCGTAGGGTTCTGAGAATTAAATTCTTCATTAATTTCTTCACACTTAGAGGGTTAGTCTTCATTGATTGAAGAAATACATTACTTCATGTGTTGTACATCTAAGTCATCAAATTTACATAAGTGTTAGGATGTGTGTCCTTTTTAAAGAATATTCGAAGATTCTACGATATTTAGCTCACATCACAACTTGCTAAATCTCTTCTCATCCAAGGGCTTTGTGAAGATATCGGCCAGCTGATCTTCTGTATTCGCGTGGTCGATGGAGATGTCGCCCTGATACGTCTCCGTCATATCTATAATTTTCGATTGTTCCATGCCAATATTATTCAACTTTCATATAATTTTGGCAACTTTTTATACTATTTTTGGGACTAACATATTGATCTAGTGCCCAGTGCCAGTTCCTGTCTGTTGCATGTTTTATGTTTCGCAGAAACCCCATATCAAATGGAGTCCAAATGGGATAAAAACGGACGGAGAATTATTTTCAAATATTTGTGATTTTTGGGAAGTAAAATCAATGCGAGACGGTGCCCGAGGTGGCCACGAGACAGGGGCCCACGCCCACTCCAGGTGGGCGCGCCCCCCACCCTCCTGGGCCCCTTGTAAGGCGGTTGATGCCCTTCTTTGGCTGGAAGAAAGCTAATTTTTAGAAAAAGATCTGGGCGAAGGTTTCAATCCAATCGGAGTTACGGATCTCCGGATGTAAAAGAAACAGTGCTAGGGTAGAATCCGGGAACGCAGAAACAGAGAGAGACAGAGAGATAGATCCAATCTCGGAGGGTCTCTCGCCCCTCCCACGCCATGGGAGCCAAGGACCATAGGGGAAACCCTTCTCCCATCTAGGGTGGAGGTCAAGGAAGATGAAGAAGAAGGGGGGCTCTCTCCCCCTTGCTTCCGGTGGCGTCGGAGCGCTGCCGGGGGCCATCATCATCACCGCGATCTTCACCAACACCCCCATCATCTTCACCAACACCTCCATCACCTTCCCTCTTCTATATCCAGCGGTCCACTCTCCCGCAACCCGCTATACCCTCTACTTGAACATGGTGCTTTATGCTTCATATTATTTTCCAATGATGTGTTGCCATCCTATGATGTCTCAGAAGATTTTCGTTGTTCTACCGGTGATTGATGAATTGCTATGATTGGTTTAATTTGCTTGTGGTTATGTTGCTGTCCTATCGTGTCCTCCGTGTCGCACAAGCATGATGGATTCCCGCTGTAGGGTGTTGCAATATGTTCATGATTCGCTTATAGTGGGTTGCTTGGGTGACAGAAGCATAAACCAGAGTAAGGGGGTTGTGGCGTATGGGATAAAGGGGACTTGATGCTTTAATGCTATGGTTGGGTTTTACCTTAATGATCTTTAGTAGTTGTGGATGCTTGCTAGAGTTCCAATCATAAGTGCATATGATCCAAGAAGAGAAAGTATGTTAGCTTATGCCTCTCCCACATAAAACTTGCTATCGGTCTAGTAAAGTAGTCAATTGCTTAGGGACAATTTCACAACTCCTACCACCACTTTTCCACACTCGCTATATTTAATTTATTGCTTCTTTAACTAAAAGCCCCTACTTTTTATTTACGTGCTCTTTATTATCTTGCAAACCTATCCAACAACACCTACAAAGTACTTCTAGTTTCATACTTGTTCTAGGTAAAGCAAACACTAAGCATGCGTAGAGTCGTATTAGTGGCAGATAGGGCTTGAGAGAGTATTTGTTCTACCTTTAGCTCCTCGTTGGGTTCGACACTCTTACTTATCGAAAGAGGCTACAATTATCCCCTACAATTGTGGGTTATCAAGACCTTTTTCTGGCGCCGTTGCCGGGGAGTCATAGCGTGGGGTGAATATACTCGTGTGTGCTTGTTTGCTTTATCACTAAGTAATTTTTATTTGCTGTTCTAAGTTGTTCTCTATCTTTAGCTATGGATATGGAACACGAAATACCAAAAAAATTAGGTGTAGTTGCTACTCATGGAGATGGGGAACCTCCTAAAACCCTCGATGCTCATTATGTGACAGAAATTATGTACTACTTTGATAATCCTGAGAAAACCCCATTCAACTTTATAATGGGAGTAATGTTGGATCAACGTGAATAATTTAGGGATTATCGCTTGACACAAAAAGGGAAACTATTATGGGATCAAATTCAAATGTTGAAGTGGTATGCTAGGCAACTATGCTTGATACATGATTATACTTGCTGCTCTAGGATGAAGGCTCCACACCTTCCCTTTTCATGCAAATTTAATGATAATGAAACCTTAGCTTCTTATGCTAATGGTATCTATGATTACTATGATGTGGAACAAATAGAATAATTTTTTGCTTTTATGGGTGCTTATGAGATTGAATCTATGTTTAAAGCGTTTGAGATTTTGATGATTCAGTTTATAGACCAGAAATTTTTGCTATACTTAGATATTGCTATGAAAATTATGAATACAATTACAACATTGATGCATTTATTGAGAAAGTCTCCGCTGTCCAAGAAGAGACTAATATTTTGCAGGAAGCTATGGAAGAAGAAATTGATGAAACTGTGAGCTCATTGGATGAAAATGATGATGAGGAGAGCGAAGAACAAAAGGAGGAAGAGCGGATTGATCACCCGTGCCCACCTTCTAATGAGAGTAACTCTTCAACTCATACATTGTTTAATTCCCCTTCGTGCTTACCGAAGGATGATTGCTATGATCCCATTGATTCTCTTGAAATATCCCTTTTTGATGAACTTGATGTTTGCTATGCTTGTGGGCAAGATGCCAATATGAATGATGCTTATGGAGGTGAACTTGCTATAGTTCCTTATGTTAAACATGAAATTGTTGCTATTGCACCCACGCATGATAGTCCTATTATCTTTTTGAATTCTCCAAACTACACTATATCGGAGAAGTTTGTGCTTATTAAGGATTATATTGATGGGTTGTGTTTTACTACTACACATAATGATTTTGATAGATATAATATGCTTGTGGTTGCTGCTTCTACTTGCAATTATTACGAGAGAGGAACCATATCTCCACCTCTTTATGTTTCCAATATGATAGAATTGCAAGAAACTGCTTATACTATGCATTAGCCTTTACTTGGTGTGCATGAATTGTTCTTTTATGACATGCCGATGCATATGAAGAGAGTTAGACTTTGTCATTGCTTGATATATACTACTTTGTGCTCACTACTAAATTACAAATCATTGTTAATTAAAATTGCCTTTGATATACCTTGGGATCCGGGTGGATTCATTACTTGAGCATTAAATGCCTAGCTTAATGGCTTTAAAGAAAGCGCTGCCAGTGAGACAACCTGGAAGTTTTAGAGAGTCATTTATTTCTGTTGAGTGCTTATATATAATCTAAAAACAAAAAAATAAAGAGTTGAACCTAAAACTTTTCAAAAAGGAAAGTGAAAGTGAGAAAGACAAGCATTGTTGAAGTGGGAGAGCTCCTTGAACTTTGTTCATGCTCACGGAAACTTTGTGAATCTTGATTACAGAAACTTTTCAACAAAAAAAATTATCCCCTTGTACCATTCCATTGTATTATATTATAAAAATAATGTGCCAAGGTTTGCCTTTAGGATGTTTAGAATGCTTGTTGGTTTGTATGGTGCAGGACAGATACTTTGGCTGTAGTGCGCGATTTTACATTTTTTTTCTGAAACGTGAAATGGTTCTGATTCCTTTTGCACTGTCTTGCTGTACAAAGTTTTTATTTGTCATGATTTTGGTAGAATTTTTGGGGTACCGTAAGTATGGTTAATGTTCAGATTGCTACAGACTGTTCTGTTTTGACAGATTCTGTTTTTGATGCATAGTTTGCTTGTTTTGATGAATCTATCAATATCTATCAGTGGATTTAGCCATGAAAAAGCTATATTATAGTAGACACAATGCAAAAACAAAATATGAATTGGTTTGCTAAAGTACTTAGAGTAGTGATTTGCTTTATTATACTAATGGATCTTACCGACTTTTCTATTGAAGTTTTGTGTGGATGAAGTGTCTAATCGAGGATGTCTCAATATGAGGAAAAGGAAGAGAGGCAAGAGCTCAAGCTTGGGGATGCCCGAGGCACCCCAAGTAATATTCAAGGAGACTCAAGCGTCTAATCTTGGGGATGCCCCTGAAGGCATCCCCTCTTTCTTCAACAATTATCAGTATGTTTTCGAATTCGTTTCGTTCATGCAATATGTGCAAGTCTTGGAGCATCTTTTGCATTTAGTTTTCACTTTTCTTTTATGCACCATGCTGGTATGAGATAGCCCTTGGTTGGTTTATAGAATGATCATTGCACTTCAATTAAATCTTTTGAGTATGTCTTTATACAATGCTTCACGTGCTTCACCTATATCTTTTGAAGTTTGGATTGCCTGTTTCTCTTTACTTAGAAAACTGCCATTTGTAGAATTAAACTCTCTTGCTTCACTTATATCTATTTAGAGAGATGACAGGAATTGGTCAATCACGTGGTTAGTCATAAAATCCTACATAAACTTGTAGATCTCTGAATATGATATGTTTGATTCCTTGCAATAGTTTTGCGATACAAAGATGGTGATATTAGAGTCATGCTAGTGGGTACTTGTGGATTGTAGAAACACTTGTGTTGAGGTTTGCAAGTCCCGTAGCATGCACGTATGGTAACCGTTGTGTTACAAATTTGAAGCATGGGGTGTTTCTTTGATTATCTTCCTTATGAGTGGCGGTTGGGGACGAGCGATGGTCTTTTCCTACCAATCTATCCCCCTAGGGGCATGCGTAGTAGTACTTTGCTTCGAGGGCTAATAAACTTTTTCAATAAGTATATGAGTTCTTTATGACTAATGTGAGTCTGTGGATTATACACACTTTTACCTTTCCATCATTACTAGCTTCTTCGGTATCGTGCATTGCCCTTTCTCACCTCGAGAGCCGGTGCAAACTTCGCTGGTGCATCCAAACCCCGTGATATGATACAATCTATCACACATAAGCCTCATTATATCTTCCTCAAAACAGCCACCATACCTACCTATTATGGCATTTCCATAGCCATTCCGAGATATATTGCCATGCAACTTCCATCATCATCATATACATGACTTGAGCATTTATTGTCATATTGCTTTGCATGATCGTAAGATAGATAGCATGATGTTTTCATGTCTTGTCCGTTTTTTGATGCATTGCTACGCTAGATCTTTGCACATCCCGGTACACCACCGGAAGTATTCATATAGAGTCATACCTTTGTTCCAGTATTGAGTTGTAATATTGAGTTGTAAGTAAATAAAAGCTGATCATCATTATAGAGCATTGCCCCATTAAAAAAATGAAAAAAAAAGAAAAAAAGGAAAGGCCAAAGAAGCCTAAATAAAAAAAGGGCGCCAAAGAAGCCCACCGAAAGAAATAAAGAAAAAAAAGAAAACAAAAAGGGGGCAATGTTACTATCCTTTTTCCACACGTGTGCTTTAGAGTAGCACCATGTTCTTCATATAGAGAGTCTCCTATATTGTCACTTTCATATACTAGTGGGAATTTTCATTATAGAACTTGGCTTGTATATTCCAACGATGGGCTTCCTCAAATGCCCTACGTCTTCATGAGCAAGCAAGTTGGATGCACCCCCACTTAGTTTCAGTTTGAGCTTTCATACACTTATAGCTCTTAGTGCATCCGTTGCATGGCAATCCCTACTCCTCGCATTGACATCAATTGATGGGCATCTCCATAGCCCGTTGATTAGCCGCGTCGATGTGAGACTTTTCCCTTTTTTCTTCTCCACATAAACCTCCACCATCATATTCTATTCCACCTATAGTGCTATATCCATGGCTTGCGCTCATGTATTGCGTGAGGGTTGAAAAAGCTGAAGCGCGTTAAAAAGTATGAACCAATTGCTCGGCTTGTCATCGGGGTTGTGCATGATGGGAGCATTTTGTGTGACGAAAATGAAGCATGGCCAAACTATATGATTTTGTAGGGATAAGCTTGCTTTAGCCATGTTGTTTTGAAAAGACATGATTGCTTTATTAGTATGCTCGAAGTATTATCTTTTTTATGTCAAATGATAGACTATTGCTTTGAATCACTCGTGTCTTAATATTCATGCCATGATTAGACATATGATCAAGATTATCCTAGGTAGCATTCCACATCAAACATTATCTTTTTTATCATTTACTTACTCGAGGACGAGCAGGAATTATGCTTGGGGATGCTGATAAGTCTCCGTCGTATCTATAGTTTTTGATTGTTCCATGCCACTATTATTCAACTTTCATATACTTTTGCCAACTTTTTATACTATTTTTGGGACTAACATATTGATCTAGTGCCCAGTGCCAGTTCCTGTCTATTGCATGTTTTATGTTTCGCAGAAACCCCATATCAAACGGAGTCCAAACAGGATAAAAACGGACGGAGAATTATTTTGGAATATTTGTGATTTTTGGGTAGTAAAATCAATGCTAGACAGCGCCCGAGGTGGCCAGGAGATAGGGGCCCACGCCACTCCAGGTGGGCGCGCCCCCACCCTCCTGGGCCCCTTGTAAGGCGGTTGATGCCTTCTCGGAGTTACGGATCTGGGTGAAGGTTTCAATCAAATCGGAGTTACGGATCTCCAGATATAAAAGAAACGGTGCCAGTGCAGAATCCGGGAACGCAGAAACAGAGAGAGACAGAGAGATAGATCCAATCTCGGAGGGGCTCTCGCCCCTCCCACGCCATGGGAGCCAAGGACCAGAGGGGAAACCCTTGTCCCATCTAGGAAGGAGGTCAAGGAAGAAGAAGAAGAAGGGGGGCTCTCTCTCCCTTGCTTCCGGTGGCGCCGGAGTGCTGCAGGGGGCCATCATCATCAACACGATCTTCACCAACACCACCGTCATCTTCACCAACACCTCCATCACCTTCCCCCTTCTATATCCAGCGGTCCACTCTCCCGCAACCCGCTGTAACCTCTACTTGAATATGGTGCTTTATGCTTCATATTATTTTCCAATGATGTGTTGCCATCCTATGATGTCTCAGAAGATTTTCGTTGTCCTACCAGTGATTGATGAATTGCTATGGTTGGTTTAATTTGCTTGTGGTTATGTTGCTGTCCTATCGTGCCCTCCTTGTCGCGCAAGCGTGAGTCCCGCTGTAGGGTGTTGCAATACGTTCATGGTTCGCTTATAGTAGGTTGCTTGAGTGACAGAAGCATAAACCCGAGTAAGGGGGTTGTGGCGTATGGGATAAAGGGGACTTGATGCTTTAATGCTATGGTTGGGTTTTACCTTAATGATCTTTAGTAGTTGCGGATGCTTGCTAGAGTTCCAATCATAAGTGCATATGATCCAAGAAGAGAAAGTATGTTAGCTTATGCCTCTCCCACATAAAACTTGCTATCGGTCTAGTAAAGTAGTCAATTGCTTAGGGACAATTTCACAACTCCTACCACCAGTTTTCCACACTTGCTATATTTACTTTATTGCTTCTTTATCTAAACAGCCCCTACTTTTTATTTACGTGCTCTTTATTATCATGCAAACCTATCCAACGACACCTACAAAGTACTTCTAGTTTCATACTTCTTCCAGGTAAAGCAAACACTAAGCGTGCGTAGAGTCGTATCAGTGGTAGATAGGGCTTGAGAGAGTATTTGTTCTACCTTTAGCTCCTCTTACTTATCAAAAGAGGCTACAATTATCCCCTACACTTGTGGGTTATCACGCCCTTCAACACATGGCCATGAAGAAAATGATGACGAATTATCATGTGCTTTGTCTTCGAGTGTTGAACTGGGTTGTGAGCAATCTTGATAGCACTCTCATTGTTGCAGTAGAGTGGCACATTCTTCACATTGATGCCATAGTCCTTGAGGGTTTGCTTCATCCATAGCAATTGAACACAGGAGGATCCAGCAGCAATGTACTTAGCTTCAGTGGTAGAGAGTGATACACAGTTCTGCTTCTTCGAGGACCAACATACCAAGGATCGTCCGAGGAAATGACATGTGCCTGATGTTGACTTGCGGTCCACCCAATCACCAGCATAGTCAGAGTCAGAGTATCCAATGAGATCAAAAGAAGAGCCCTTGGGATACCATAATCCAAGTGTTGGAGTGTGATCTAGATATCGAAGAATATGCCACACAGCCTTATGGTGTGATTCCTTCGGTGTAGCTTGAAATCGGGCGCACATGCAAACACTAATCATCATATCCGGCCTAGATGCACATAGATACAATAAAGAGCCAATCATGGACTTTTGATATTCTTCACTCATCATATAGGCAAATTCGTCACTGTAATGTTGGTTAGTAGAGCCAAAGATAATATCATCAACGTATATTTGGCACACGAATAATTCATCATCATATGCTTTGGTGAAAAGAGTTGGGTTAAGTGAACCGGGTTTCAAGCCTTTCTTCATGAGGAATTCCTTCAATGTATCATACCACGCCCGAGTTGCTTGCTTGAGGCCATATAGGGTCTTGTTGTGTCTGTAGACGTGATCTGGAAATTTTGGATCCTCAAAACCTGGTGGTTGAGCAACATCTACTTATTCCTCAAGCTTACCGTTGAGGAAAGCACATTTCACATCCATTTGATGTAAGATGATATTATGATGGTTAGCATAAGCAAGCAATATGCGAATAGCTTCAAGACTAGCAACAGGTGCAAAAGTTTCATCGAAAACAATTCCTTCAACTTGTGTGTAGCCTTGAGCTACAAGACGAGCCTTATTCCTCACCACAAGGCCATTTTCATCTTGTTTGTTGTGGTAGATCCATTTGGTGCCAATGATGTTGTGCTTGCATGGGGCTGGTCACTTGACAAGCTCCAACACCTTGTTGAGCTCTAATTGATGTTATTCATCTTGCGTAGCTCGAATCCACTCGGATTCCATGAATGATTCATCAACTTTGGTGGGCTCTATGATATAGACAAATGTAAAATGCCCACAAAAGTTAGACAAATATGAAGCTCTTGAGCACGTGAGAGGACCTGGTGCGTTGATGTCGTTGATAATTCTCTCAATCTGTACTTCGTTTGCAACGCGAGGATGAGCAGGTTGACGACTTTGATTTGGCCCAACAATTTCTTCAGGGCCATTTTCTTCAGTAGCACCAGCGTGATATTCTTCACGATCCAGAATAACTTCATCAGCAGATTCTTTGGTAGGAATGACATCCTCAGTAGCCTTGAACTTGATGGATTCCTCAGGTGACATTTCATCTAGCATAGGAGGTAGGTGTTCTCTTTGTGAGCCATTAGTTTCATCGAACCACACATCTATAGTTTCAACAACCTTGTGATGATAGGTGTTAAAGACTCTTTAGGTGTGCCAGTCCTTTCTGTAACCAAGCATAAAACCCTCATGTGCTTTCAGTGCAAATTTAGAGTGGTGGTGAGGATCTCTAATGTATCATGTAGCACTGAAGACTTTGAAATAACTTACATTGGGTTTCTTGTCAGTGAGGAGTTCATCTGAGGTTTTTTGAAGAATTTGTGAAGATATACCCTGTTGATGATGTGGCATGCAGTATCAATAGCATCTGGCCAAAAATGTTGTGGAGTCTTCTATTCGTCAAGCATAGTGCGAGCCATCTCAACAAGAGTTCTGTTCTTGCGCTCCACGACGCCATTCTGCTGAGGAGTATAGGGAGCAGATAACTCGTGAGTAATACCAAGTATATCAAGATATTCATCGAGACCAGTGTTCTTGAACTCGGTTCCATTATCACTCCTGATATGCTTGATCTTCACACCAAAGTTCGTAGATGCTCTTGATGAAAATCGTTTGAAGACTTCCTGCACTTCATTTTTGTAAGTGATGATATGCACCCAAGTGTAACGAGAATAATCATCAACAATGGCAAAGCCATATAATGATGCAGAACTAGTGAACGTGGCCTAATGAGTAGGGCCAAAGAGATCCATGTGAAGTAATTCAAAGGGACGAGAAGTGGTCATAATAGTTTTCGAGGGATGCTTGGATCTAGTGACCTTTCCAGCCTCACAAGCCCCACAAAGATGATATTTGAGGAATTTGACACCCTCGATGCCAATGACATGCTTCTTCTTCGCGAGTGTAGGAAAGTTCCTCATCCCAACATGACCAAGTCGTCGATGCCATAACCAGCCTTCTGAAGCTTTTGCAAGTAGACATGTGGCAGGTTGTGGTCCTGTAGAGAATCAACAATATACAAGTTTCGTCTCCTAAAGCCTTCGAAGACTTTGGAATTGTCAGATTCCATTAGCACAATGCAATGATATTTGCCAAAGACGACAACCATATCAAGATCACAAATCATTGAGACAGACATGAGGTTGAATCCTAAGGACTCGACAAGCATGACTTTGTCCATGTGTCTATCCTTTGAGATCGCAACCCCACCCGTCGGGGATATACCCCGCGGTATGACCCGGCCGGATGGATGACCCGGCTGGGACTTGGCGTTTCACTGATAACCCGCCGGAGGTTTGGCACCTTACGAGTCTGGCGGCTCACTGGTCTGACGACTCACGAGCCTGGGACTCAAGGATGGCCCAGATGGTGGGTCAAACGGATGAAAAGGACCAAAGCCCAGTAGGCCGGCTCACGTTATGATGGGCCGGATTAGGAGGAAAGGGATGACGAATATTTCCTTTACAAGGAAGCAAGACCCGGACTTGTAATCAACTTGTAAGAGAAGATAGACTAGTCCTAGTCCTACTAGGACCCCACATGTAACCTTCCCCTCTAACTTATATAAGGAGGGGCAGGGCTCCCCAAGAGGGGAGGAAAAATAATCTCTAGGGCTGGACACATCTAAGAGGAGAGCCGGTTTATGCGGCGACTCCCTCATGAGCATAATGAGACCTAGCCACAAACAGCATGTAGCGTTATTATCGGATGATGTTTCCCGGAGCCTGAAGCTATCTAAAACCTTGTCTTGTGTGCTAATCTGCCCTGCGTCTCTCGTCCCACTCAACCCCTCTCAAGCTACCACATAGATGCGTTGGCCTCGCGACTAAGTCCTAACACTAAGGACATCTGCCATGACGAATCCACGACAGTTGGCGCCCATCGTGGGGCCTGCGCACGGTGGTGTTGAGTCCTTGGAGGGATTCATTTCACGGATCAAGAAGCTTGTGACCTTCTGGATGAAGAAGAGCCGGTTTAGGAAAGATCTGCATCAAACTTCAAGTTTATTGGTTCAGATTGATAATCTGTGAGATTTGGGTATAAGGAAAAGTTATGATTGGATCGGGGTGCCGCCGCTTGCGATTTGATGTTCCGCTGGTTCGGAGGTAGATTAATTTTGAGAGTGCTGCCGTGAGAAGCCAAGAAGAATATGGTTTTTCAAAGTGCGTGCAAAGATCTATGATTTGTTTGATGTGCGACGAACCGGCGACTGCCAAATCACGGGTCATTCTCTGTTTCCAACGGAAAGACAGACACGTTCGAATCTGATAAGCAACAGGTATTCGATCAGTTACGTTGACGCGTTAATCTTGGCAATCACTGAAGCTCCTTTCTTTTTTATGTCATACCAACCACGGCTGGGAAGAGGACACGGACGAGAATCAGTCAAACCGGCCATGACACGGAAAGAAGATACGGCCCAGGACTCTGCCACCACGTGGCGATTGCGCCTCTAAACCGCTGCCTTGGTGCCGCGCCGTCTCCGCGGTGGCCGAGCTCAAGCCATCGCCTCCAGGCCGGTCCAGCTACAGCGGGCTCAGCCCTCACCCCGCGGCCTCGAGTCACCAGTCCACCGCAGCTGTGGCCTGCTGCGTCGCCAGATCACCGACGACCTTATTTTTCGTTTCAAACCGCCTCGGCTGCAGCTTCGGAGATAGGCTGTTGTCCCGGTGTTGAACCATTGCCGGGTCAAGTTGACCCGGCCTCCCCGTCGCCACTACTACCGAACCTGGAGTCGCCCCGTGACCCAGTTGTGGCTCACCTTACCTAGCGCTGCGCTGAACCAGCCTCGCCACCTCCGTCTCCAACCGGGCCGCGCTTCTGCTTCGTTAGACCCGCCGCGGCCCTACGTCACCTCACGACCTCACGCCGAGCAAGACTCCCCGCGGCGCCTCAAGCTGTCCGGCCTCGTGGCCATCTCTGTCAAAGCTTCAAGCCAGACCCGCCGCCACGCGCCTCTTGTCCGAATCGCCGCACCCTGCTCTGTTAAAGCGCCGCAGCCCGACACGGATAAACCGCCATTCCCTGAGCCGCCTCTGAAGCTGCCCCACCGGGGTCAACTCTTCTCCGAGTCGCCGCTTCGCCAGCTGCCGTGGCCTTCTTCTAAACCACTCTGGTTTAGCCTCGAGATCGCGAGCTGCTTCGACCTGCCGCGAACACAGTTCACTTTCCGCTGTGGCCGGTTTGGCGCTACTGTGGGTGCCTCTCTGCTACACTAAATCGGCCAGGGTTCAACACATCTACACTAAATCAGGTGGAGGGAGTGAAATAAGTGCATGGAATCCAGATGACATGTGTCAGCAGAGGGAGGCAGATGATGTTCCGTTATTTTCTTCCGGTTTAAAGGTGCTGCGTCACATTGAGTTATCCCTCCACGCACTTGACAGTCACAGCATGGGAGTATCACGACTCACGAGTGACCTTGCATGGTATTTTCAATCAAAGTGATCCATGTACAAACCTCATGTGAGACAAGAAAAGGACGGACGAGGGCAGGTTACGTGGAGGCCTGGTGCTACAAATACTAAAGTTATACAGAGCAGTACTACATCAGAAAGATCAACTGTTCGTAAAAAAACAAGGAAAGATGCTTGATGCCCAGGAAGTTCAGACTGCGTGATCTTCAGAGAGTGTGTGACGCTTGTTACGACAGCCTCTATCCACTCCAAGTCTCATGGGTCAACTACAATAGTATAGCCAGACCCTTTGACAGCATGGATTGGAGAAGGCAGCAAAGAGACCCACTACGTACTAGTGCACTACTAGTATATACGTATATTATTCCTATGGGTGTTACATCAAACAGAGAAACGAGACTACAAGTCTATAATTGCTGGAATATGGCGTTCACCCAACAGAACATCAGGTGGAATCCTTCCGGTTTGTTTTCATAGCACATATTAATTTTTGTGTGAACAATTACTTTGGCATGTTATATTTTTTGACGCAGGACAATTGTTCATTACAAATGAGGCGGTATATTACGGGCACGGAGCACGCGCTAGCAACGCTCTGCGCTGACGTTTCGTCCGTGTTATACCACCCAGTGAATGAACATGAGCAAGTCGCCGTCCCTGTGGTCCGGTTTACATCAGCTTGCTGGGACCGCACCCGCGATTAGCTCGCCCATCCATGCCGGTTTACAACACCAATGCCGATTTTCCCCGTCCGCACCAGCTTATAATGCCGCAGCCGGTTCATCTATCCGAGCTGCCTCTAATATTGCGGTCATCTTTACCGTCCGTCTCTCGTGGCCTAGTCTATATCAACACACTCGTCCGCACCTGTCCACATGAGCTGTTTATTCAATATGAGCGAGTCACTGCTTGGGAAGCCCGTTTTTCTTCCAACAAATTGGAGGTGAATTATCATTATCAGCCGCCGTCTGCACTGGATGGCTCAATGGGCGGGCGCACAAGTCGCCGCCACTACAGTTTGGTTAAACTTCAAACAGCCAGTTGGAAGGAACCATTGGCCGAGTTGCTGACACGGCTCATACGGGATCATTTATAACCCGTCGCAGTCACCTCAACCTTCTGTGGATTCACATCGTGTTATCGACGCCAATGATATACACCTTCTGGTATGGTCAAATATGGAGAATCTCAGGCCAACTTTTCGAGTCATCTTGAGACTCGGGGGCTACAATGGTATGGCTCGGCAAACTTAGCCGGTTTTAATGAATTCAAGAACTCCGGGTCATTGAAGCGAAGATAACCCGGCCCTGGAGGCTACTGCTTTATTAGCGAATATTTAAAGGCCGTCAGAAAATTTCCGGCTCAACATGAAGATTCCGGTTTAAAATATAGCTCAAGAGACATCTCTCTCCCGCAAAGCTTTAAAGCTCTCAAAACCGGTTCAACATCCGGCTCAAGGTAAATTTGTCCCGTACAAAGCTTTGAGGCTCTCAATATCCGGTTTAAGAATCTCCGGTTCAAAAAGAATTAATCTCTCGCAAGTTCGAGTTCTTAGACAAATTAATGGTTACCAAAGAGAACTTGCTGCCATGATGCATAGTTTAAAACATGGGTATCCTACCTGACGGCTTATCTTATATGATCACTTGGGGGCTTCCTGCTCATCGGGCATAGCTATCGGTACCCTCTTGATCGGTGCAATGCCAAAACTTATATGGTCATTTGGGGGCTTCCTGTTCAAACATAGGTTGTATTCAAACCAAAGAGAGCATAGCTGTCGATACCCTTTTGATTGGCAAACTGCTGAACCTACTTGGGGGCTTCTTGATCGTATCCGAATCATAGCTCAACCCCTTTGGGAATCAACGTGGATCGTATTCGAATCAGCGTCGCTAAACAACTCTTAAGGTCATTTGGGGGCTTCCTATTCAAACATAGGTCGTATTCGAACCAAGGAGAACATAGTTGTCGATACCCTCTTGATCAGCATCGCCAAAGCCACAGGGGGCTATATGATCGCATTCGAATCTTAGCTTAACCCCTTTGGAACGGTTTACTGATCGTATCCGAATCAGAAGCCTCAAAAAGTTTTATTCTGTCTCTGGTAAAGGTTATTGCAGCCACAATTACTTAACTTGAGACCTTTTTGGGATTATATCTCAAATATATATAAGTGTTTTATGCTTAACCCGGCTTGACTTTTGACTATAAGTCGCCAGTTTATGACAATCATCATCTAGGTGGAAGCATTAGCTTCTAAGGATTGGGTTATCACCCTTACTGCACAGGTCATGTGAGCTGGCAGTACAAATTCGATATCACAGTGGTTATATGTGAGATATTATGACCCACCCTGGTTTTGACGCTAAGTCGACAGGGCATATGTTGTTTAAACTCTTTGCAGGATTTGCAGAAATATGACATATAAATGATTAAGTTCAAGCTCATTACCAAAGTTGATGCTTCAAAATGATTATCCGTTCTGGATTTTTCTCAAAGGCTATAAGCCGCCGGGTTATAAAAATCCGGCTTACAATGGAGGCGTATTAAATCGCCATCGGCCAAGAGCCGCCGGGTATTTAAACTCCGGATTTACTTATCTGTAGATGAGGTATTCAAAGTCGCTTTGGCGCAATGGCTATTATTTTATTAATGGATATGATTTATTCTACAATGGAAGGAATAGTCCCGAGTCACTGCAGGCTTACGACCCGACACTTGGGGGCTACATTATTCAAATTGAGGTTACATGAAATGTGCAAGTCTCATGTCACTGCAAGCATGCACCATGACACTTGGGGGCTAATGCAAAGTCATTTTCTCACCTCATTGAAGACCCGACTCATCACATCGTAATGAGCCGGCCCTTGGGGGCTACCAATTCCTCCTGTCAACAGTGCAAGGTACACAAGTCTTAATCCATTATATTGAAGGATCCATTGCTCAGTTGGTAAAGCACAAAGCTCTTAACCTTGTGGACGTGGGTTCAAGCCCCATGGGGGAGATTACATCATATGATGTCATTATCAATGAATTATATACAAAGTCCCATGTCAGTAATATCTTATTGAGCCGGCCCTTGGGGCTACACGTTGCTGCTCAAGTTTACATGATCATATATACAAAGTCCCTGCTCATTATTGCATAATGACCCGGCCCTTGGGGGCTACACTGGTTGAAGTTTTATGAGCATAAGGCAATTACAAGTCCCAGGTTGCTGCAAGCATGACAACCCGACGCTTGGGGGCTACAGGTATTATGCATATAAAGGAGGAACATCTTCAAATTCTCAGTTTTGAGCAAATCAGGAAGATCAATTACATCACCCGGTGTCTGCAACAATCATAACCCGGCGTCATCAATAATTATGACCCGGTGTCAGCAACAATTATGAATCGGTGCCATCAATACTTATAAACCGGCAATTTTGGCAATCATAAACGGCAAGATCTACATCTTTAAGCCAGTTGAATATCAGTTGAATATTTCAAGACCAATATTTTTATCAAGTCAGAGCATTGAAGGCCGACTCAAATGGATTATTTCTTATAATATTTCTCTACAAGAGCCAATGTCAGCAAATTGGTTATGAAGCTGGCCTATTGACCCGGATTTTTTAGAAGAAGTGCCTGTATTTTTTGCATTGGCAAGGTTTGGACATATCTATTAAAGGAGATTTGCTATAAGATCTTGAGTATGCATCCAGGAGGAAATGACAAGGACTTAAAGATGATCAGGTGTCGGTTCAGGAAAATATTTAACCCGGAGCACAACCTATCAAGTTTGTTCTTGTGTTTATTTTACAGGATCAGTTTAACATGGATAAATCCAAATTAAACTGGGGGCTAATGTCGGGGATATACCCCACGGTATGACCCGGCCGGAAGTATGACCCGGTCGGGCTTGGCGCTTCACCGATGACCCGCTGGAAGACTGGCGACTCACGGGTCTGGCGGCTCACGTATCAGACGACTCACGAGCCTGGCGACTCACGGATGGCCGTAACGGCGGGTCAGATAGAAGACTAGGCCCAAGGCCTAGAAGGCCGGCTCATGTTATGTTGGGCCGGCTTAAGAGGAAAGGGAGGACGAATATTTCCCTTACAAGGAATCAAGACCCGGACTTGTAATCAACTTGTAAGAGAAGATAGACTAGTCCTAGTCCTACTAGGACTCCACATGTAACCCGCCCCTCTAACTTATATAAGGAGGGGCAGGGCTCCCCAAGAGGGGTGGAAAAATAATCTCTAGGGCTGGACACATCTAAGAGGAGAGTCGGTTTATGCGGCAACTCCCTCATGAGCATAATGAGACCTGGCCACAGACAACATGTAGGGTTATTATCGGATGATGTTTCCCGGGCCCCGAAGCTGTCTAAAACCTTGTCTTGTGTGCTGATCTGCCCTGCGTCTCTTGTCCCACTCAACCTCTATCAAGCTACCACATAGATGCGTTGGCCACGCGACTAAGTCCTGACACTAAGGACATCTGCCGTGACGAATCCACGACACTACCTAGACCCAATACCTTGCTTTTGCCTTTGTCAGCATAGGTGATATGCTTTAGATGAGATGGAGATAAAGCAGTGTCCATCAATAAGTTCCTGTCACAGGTCATGTGATATGATTTGTATATCCACTGTCGAGGACCCACTCAATAGCTTTGGGTTGTTCATCCTGCAGATGAATTAGTGCAACTTACGAACCCATATACTTCATCAGTGAATAATATGATATCAATTTCATCAACAGTAACAAATATAGCAACATGAGGACGTGAGAAATGAGTAATTCATTTCTTCATGATTAGCTTGCGCCCATTCAAGCACATCCTGGTCTCTAGAAAATTCTTCAGACGATTATGTTTGTCTGGAGACCTAACCCTGCATAAGAGATTAGTTGTTTTTCTTCACCACCCACATTTGAAGGGGTGGCAAAGAGTACATCATTCTGCGAGCTCCATAAGAAAAAGATGGCATTGAAGCCAGTGCACTTCGTTTCATAGAAGAAGGGTTAGTATAAGCATATGAATAAGCACATAAATTCTTCGAGGACTTATGAACATAATGGTTTGAAGAATAATGCACATATTCATAGCCTTTAGACTTTCCCTGCGAAACAGAAGTGTTAGCATGATGATGTTCATATGAGGATTTGGATCCATGTGAGGAATTTGATCCAGATGAAGAATTCGGTCCATAAGTGGACTTGGATCCATATGAATATTTTGATCCATATGAAGAATTTGATCTGGGGTTCCTATTCTTTATAGGTGGTGTCATGATGACATTCACCTAAAGATTTTCAAGGCACCTTTTGGGAATCCGGATTTTCTTCATAGGGGGACCGTTCCTGCAGTTAGTTCCAACATATCGAACAAATACTTCACCATTCTGATTCTTGAACAGTTTATAGTTGGAGTCAAATGACTCATCAGAGGAATATGAAGATTCACAAGTAAAGCCAGATAAAGTGCATGGATCTATGGAAGTTCCTTTTGCAGCAACCCATGAGGTTTTGGGGTACTGCTCAGGTTTCCAGTAGGTCCCATCAGCATTCAGTTTCCTCTCAAAGGAAATACCCTCTTTCCTAGGGTTCATGTTCAAGATCTGCTTTTTGAGCACATCACAAAGAGTGTGATGCCCTTTGAGGCTTTTGTATATGCATGTCACATACAATTCCTTCAACCCTGCATTATCGTTAGTGATGCTTGTGGTATCCTTAGATGAGGAATTTGTGACCACAGAGACAGTTGAAGAATTTGCGGCAATAGAAGCATTTAAACATACAGGTGAAGAATTAGCAGATTCACGCTCAATGCATTTCAAACATGGTGGAATAAATTCATCCTGAGCGGAATTGATCTGTTGAGCAAGCAATGAATCGTTTTCCTTCTAAATATCTTCATAACTCACTTTTAACTTCTCAAGATCTTGCTTTCTCTGAAGAAATTCATAAGAAAGCTTCTTATGATCAGATAAGAGAGTGTTATGATGATTTTGAAGGTTGTCAAACCTAGACTGAAGTCTCTGAAGATTATCAATCAAAGTCTTAGTTTGATTCAATTCCTCACCCAACAGGTCATCGCTTTTGTCTAACATATTTTGAATCTTTTCCAGAGCCTTTTGTTGTTTAACATCAATTTTAGCCAGTTTGAATAGCTAGGTTTGAGATTGTCATCAGATTCATCCTCACTAGATTTAGAGGGGGAATGTTTGAGTACCTTGGCACCTTTTGCCATGAAGCAATAGGTGGGAGCATAGTCATCGATGCTCTTGTCAGCAGAGTTCGGGAGGTCATTTTCTTCAGTGTTGAAGATGGACTTGCTGACGTAAGTAGTAGCGAGGGCTAGGCTCACCACACCAGAGTCTGACTCCTCAGATTCCTCCTCTTCCACATTTTCGTCAGATTCAGCTTTAGAGTCCATTTCTTTGCCAATAAATGGCCATGCCTTCTTGACACTGCTCTTCTTGTGAGATGAAGACTTTGAAGATTTCTTCTTCTTCTTTGAGTCATTAGAATCATCATCTTTGTAGTTCTTCTTCTTTGATTCCTTTCCGCACAGAGGACAATCACACATGTAGTGACCAGGCTTCTTGCATTTGTGGCAAGTTCTCTTTTTGTAGTCACGGGACGAGGAATCATCACTCCTTGAAGACTTTCCAAAGCGACCACAGTGAGAGAATTTCTAGAATTTCTTCATGAGCATTGCTAGCTCCTTGCTCGGTTCTTCAGGATCACCAAGGCTGCTACCAGAATCTTCACCTTTAGATTCTGAGACTGCCTAGGCCTTCAATGCACGTGATATTCCAAAGCTCGGTCCATAGAGGTCTCTCTTCTCAGCAAGCTGGAACTCATTAGTGTTTAGCCTCTCGAGGATATCAGCAGGATCTAGAGACTTGTAATCAGCTCGCTCTTGAATAATCAGTGCAAGAGTATCGAATGAGGAATCGAGTGATCTCAGCAATTTCTTCACCACCTCATGGTCGGTGATGTCAGTGGCAGCAAGTGCTTGAAGCTAATTTGAGATGTCAGTGAGGCGATCGAAGGTTTGCTGAACATTTTCATTGTCGATTCTTTTGAAGCAGTAGAAGGGATTGTGAAGAACATCAACTCGGGGGTCACATTGAGTAGAGACTCCTTCGTTGACCTTGGACAACCTGTCCCAAATCAGCATAGCAGTTTCCAAAGCACTCACTCTGCCATACTGTCCTTTGCTCAGATGGCCACATATGATATTCTTTGCTTGAGAATCGAGTTCCTTGAATCTCTTCACATCAGCAGCAATTCACAGACGGAGTGACAGAGGGAACACCATTTTCCACAACATACCAAAAATCATTATCAATTGCCTCAAGATGCATGCGTATCTTGTTCTTCCAGTAGGGGTAGTCCGTCCCATCGAAGGTAGGATACCCAGCGGATATCTTGATCATTCCTACAGTCGACATAACTAAAACTCTAGGTGGTTAAACCAAAATCACATAGAAAAAGGGAGTAACTTGCTCTGATACCAATTGAAAGTGCGTTATATCGACTAGAGGAGGGGTGAATAGGCGATTTTTACAAATTCGTCACTGAGGAATTTCTAGGTGAAGCAATTCCTAAGCAACGACACACTAGTAGCGGAATAAGTACTCAAGTATAAGCATAACAGAGCAATAGCATAGTCATCATGATGAAATGAAAACAAGCATAGAGTACAGATAGCGTGATAACAGGATAAGCAGGCTGAAGAGTATGAGACTGAAGAAATTGGATTGAGGAAATAGAGAAAGTCTTTAGTCAAAGTCTTCAAATAGTAATGATCAGGTTCATCAACACATGAATGACGAAATGAAAGGATTGAGGAAATAGAACCAGTTGGCTTGGTGAAGACAATGATTTGGTAGACCAGTTCCAACTTATGTGATAGTTGTACGTCTGGTTGGAGAAGCCGAGTATTTAAACTCGAGGACACACAGTCCCAGAAACACAGTCCTCATCGTATTCTCTTTGAGCTAAAGTCACACAGACCTCGCCCAACACTCGTGGTAAGTCTTCACAGGTGACTTCCAAACCTTCACATACTTCGTCACTTGGCGATCCACGATTCCTCTTGGATGCTCAGACCATGACGCCTAACCATCTAGAGGATACACAGTCCTCAAAGGTAACAAGCATCAGTTCCACACAGGAACAATCTCTTCAGTGATGCTCAATCACTTTGAGTTTGTAGGTGTTTGGGTTTGGGTTTTGGGTTTTCCTCACTTGATGATTTTCGCTCAAAGTCCTCGAAGGATGGGATGATCTCAGTGACAAGTGTCAGTTTCTCGTGGAGTAGCCAATCAGCTACTGGTTGTAGGGGGTGGCTATTTATAGCCTAGGGAGCATCCTGACACGATAAGAGATAAATGTCATTCAATGATATGACCGTTAGGTGAGCAGATATTTTTGGACAGCTGACGCGTAGCACAGCAATGGTCGGATATTTGAGGTTCAAATTTCTCAGGGCTATCATGTTCCTCACTGTGTAGGCAATCCGCTCTGGCGAATTCCAAACTCACTAAGGGGCACTAGATGCACTTACAGGTAGGTCCCAAAATATAGATTTCTTCTTCCACATGGGTGCGCGTCCCTCAACGTCATTCGGAACAGGTAGTTCGCCGGGACCCTTTCCAAAGATTACTTGTAAATCATTGACCATAGCAATTATGTGATCACCAGTACAAACGGCGGGCTTCTTCCTGTGATATGCCTCGCCTTTAAATGCTTGCCTTTCTTTCGACATTGATGGCTGGTCAGAAGAATCGACGATGCCCCAGGTACACATTATTCCCGCATTTGTCCAAATATATAATTTTGGTGTCATCTAAATAGTGCATGCATGTGTGCTATCCCTTGTTTGTCTGTCCTGAAAGGTTACTGGGAGCAGGCCAATCATTGATCGTTACAAACAGTAACGCATGTAGGTCAAATTCCTGCTCGTCTTGCTCATCCCACACACGTACAACTTTTTGAAGGAAATATGCCTTAGAGGCAATAATAAAGTTGTTATTTTATATTTCCTTATTCATGATAAATGTTTATTATTCATGCTAGAATTGTATTAACCGGAAACTTGATACATGTGTTAATACATAGACAAAACATTGTGTCCCTAGTAAGCCTCTACTAGACTAGCTCGTTGATCAAAGATGGTTAAGTTTCCTAGCCATGGATATGAGTTGTCATTTGATAAACAGGATCACATCATTAGTGGAATGATGTGATGGACAAAACCCATATGTTAGCTTAGCATAATGATCGTTCGGTTTTATTGCTACTGCTTTCTTCGTGTCAAATATATATTCCTCCGACTATGAGATTATGCAACTCCCGGACACCAGAGGAATACCTTGCGTGCTATCAAACGTCACAACATAACTGGGTGATTATAAAGATTCTCTACAGGTATCTCCGAAGGTGTTTGTTGGGTTGGCATAGATCGAGATTAGGATTTGTCACTCTGAGTATCGGAGAGGTATCTCTGGGTCCTCTCGGTAATGCACATCATATGAAGCCTTGCAAGCAATGTGACTAATGAGTTAGTTGCGGGATGATGCACTACAGAACGAGTAAAGAGACTTGCCGGTATCGAGATTGAACTAGGTATGAAGATACCGATGATTGAATCTTGGGCAAGTAACATACCGATGAGAAAGGGAATAACGTATGTTGACATTGTAGTTCGACCAATAAAGGTCTTCGTAGAATATGTGGGAACCAATATGAGCATCTAGGTTCTGCTATTGGTTATTGATCGGAGAGGTGTCTTGGTCATGTCTACATAGTTATCGAACTCGTACGGTGAGGGATTCCTGGATTAAGGGGTCCTCGGACAGCCGGCCTATATGCATATGCCAGACTATTGGGCTATGAAGATACAAGATAGAAGACTTTGTCCCGTGTCCGGATGGGACTCTACTTTGTGTGGAAGGCAAGCTTGGCGATTCGGATATGAAGATTCCTTTCTCTGTAACCACCTCTGTGTAACCCTAGCCCCCTCCGGTGTCTATTTAAACCGGAGGGTTTAGTCCGTAGGACAACAACAATCATAATCATTGGCTAGCTTCTAGGGTTTAGCCTCTATGATCTCGTGGTAGATCAACTCTTGTAATACTCATATCATCAAGATCAATCAAGTAAGAAGTAGGGTATTACCTCCATCGAGAGGGCCCGAACCTGGGTACATTGTGTTCCCCTCCTCCTGTTACCATTAGCCTTAGACGCACAGTTCGGGACCCCCTACCCGAGATCCGCCAGTTTTGACACCAACATTGGTGCTTTCATTGAGAGTTCCACTGCATCATCATCATAAGGCTTGATGGCTCCTTCAATCAGCCACAACAACGCAGTCCAGGGTGAGATTTTTCTCCCCGGACAGATATTCATATTCGACGGCTTTGCACTGCGGGCCAACTCGCTTGGCCATCTGGAGCAGATTGAGAGCTACGCCCCTGACCATCTGGTCAGGTTTGGAAGCTTGAACTACACCGCGAACATCGTGGAGACTTGATCTTTGATAGATTCGAACCCATGACAGCTGCACCCTGCCGCCCAGATGAACATGACCTAGATCTATCGTCAGACTGTGCTCAGGAGATAGCACCTATAACCGCTCTGGCCCTAGATCCAGAGCAGAGCGTGCCATCCGAGGATGGAAAGCTCAACCTCGCCACGGAGGCCGCAGACTCAGCGGCGCTAGAGCCGAACACAGATCTGACCTCCAACGAGGCTTGTGTCATCGGAACCTCAGACTCGTCTCCGGCCATAGGCTCCGAAACGTGTGTATCCGCACCCATCGACCGGGCGCCGATCTTAGAGTTCAGCTCCGTGGACATCTTCCAACACTCACCCCTAGGTGATGTGTTAAACTAATTAAAGTCACTCTTCTTGTCAAGAGATTATTGGCCGAACTATGTCTGGCTTGAGTGGGAAGCAGACGACGAAAAGCTTCGTTGCCCACCCACCACCCACTTGATAGCCACTGTCGATGATTTGACCGACATGCTTGATTTCGACTCCGAAGACATCGACGGTATGGACGACGATGCCAGAGAAGAACAGGAACCACCACCCACAGGGCGCTGGACAGCCACCTCCTCATACGATATATATACATGGTGGATACACCCAAGGAAGACAATGGCGACGACAAAAAGGATCCAGTTGAGGATAAACCTCCGGAAAAACAGTCTAAGTGCCGACGTCAGGGGCGCCGCTCTAAACCTCGCCAAAGTAAAAACAGTGATACCGGCACAAAAGAGAATAACACTCTGGACGATGCCAAAAACAATGAAGACCCCGCAGACCCATCAATGGAGCAGGACGAGCAAGGAGACGGCGAACACAGTCCGGGGCCGCTGTCCGAGCACAGCGATGCCGAAGACACCAATTATCAACCTGACTCGAAAGAGGAAATTAGTCTGGATGACGATGCATTCTTCGCCCCGGAAAAACAATTGAAACAAGAGCGCCTCCACCGCAGACTTATCGCCCCGTGAGGAGCATGAAGAAGCAGAAGCAATGGCTTAAAGCCGCACAGGATAAACTCAATGATAGATGGAACGAAGTGCTCGACACTGAGGAAAAATACGGCAGTGATCGCCAAACAAAGAGCTACCCCAAACACAAACTGCTACCCGAATTCGACGACGAGGCTATCGCGCCCATACCGCTGAATAACAATACAGCCGATCAACCAGACCGACCACCTCGCAGTCGAGATAGAGCGGCTAACAACACCGCACACAAACCCGCACCTCCCCACCATAAAGGAAGGGATGTCGCAACCCAAAACCAGAAACATGATTTACGTGAAGATCTGGAGAAAAAGGCCGGCAGAACTAGGTCCATCTATGGATCCAGGGAACGTGTTCCCGCACAAGATGATGGCCATCAAAACAAATATGCTGGTCACTTACCAGTTCGGAACCAACACCGAACACTATAGCCTTCAGACCCATACCACGACACAACCAAATACAGGGGTACCACACACCCCCTGTGCTTCACTGATGAGGTGCTGGATTATGAACTTCCAGAAGGGTTTAAACCCTTGAACATTGAGGCATACGACGGAACAACAGACCCTGCGGTCTAGATAGAAGACTTTATTCTTCACATCCACATGGCTCGCAGAGACAATCTCCACGCCATCAAATACCTACCCCTCAAGCTAAAAGGACCAGCTCGACACTGGCTGAAAAGCCTCCCCGAAAATTCCATAGGAAGCTGGGAAGAACTTGAGGACGCTTTCAGGGCCAATTTCCAAGGGACCTATGTCCGACCTCCGAATGCAGACGATCTAAGTCACATAACCCAACAGCCCAGAGAGTCAGCCCGTAAGCTTTGGAACCGATTTCTCACTAAGAAGAACCAAATCGTTGATTGTCCGGACACCGAAGCCTTAGCAGCTTTCAAACACAGTGTCCGAGACGAATGGCTAGCCAGACACCTCGGCCAGGAAAAGCCGAAGACAATGGCAACCCTAACTACACTCATGAGCCGCTTTTGTGCGGGAGAGGACAGCTGGTTGGCCCGTAGCAGCACCAGCGATCCTGGCACATCCGAAGTCAGGGATGGCAATGGAAAACCACGACACAATAAAAACAAGCATCAAAGCAATGATGAAAGCCTAGACAATACAACAGTAAACGCCAGAGTCAGGGGCTCTAGACCCGGTCAACAGAAAAAATCACTTAAAGTTAGCAGAGATGGTCCATCCGGCCTAGACAAAATTCTAGACCATTCATGCCAGATTCATGGCACCCCCGACAAGCCAGCTAATCATACCAACATAGAATGTTGGGTCTTAAAGCAGGCCGGCAAGCTCAACGCCGAACACAAAGGGAAGGGACCGCAAAGCAAAAGACGAGGACGAATCTCGCCAGCCGAATACGGGGGACAGAAGAAATTTCCACTGGAGGTAAAAATAGTGGACATGATCTATGTCACTCATATCCCAAAGAAGGAGGGCAAATGCGCACTCCGAGACGTATATGATGTAGAGCCCGTCACCCCCAAATTCAACCAATGGCCGGCCTGTCTGATCACCTTCGATCGCAGGGATCATCCAACTAGTATCTGTCACAGGGGTTCGGCTGCCTTAGTGCTCGACCCAATAATTGACAGATACCATCTCACTCGAGTCCTCATGGACAGAGGCAGTAGTCTCAATCTGATATATCAGGTCACTGTCCGTAAGATGGGGATTGACCCATCAAGAATCAAGCAAAGCAGCACTACCTTTAAAGGAGTAATCCTAGGTGTAGAGGCCCGTTGCACAGGCTCTCTAACGTTGGACGTTGTCTTTGGCTCCCCCGATAACTTTCAAAGCGAAGAGCTAATCTTCGACATTGCTCCGTTCCGAAGCGGCTATCATGCACTAATCGAACGAACGACCTTCGCCCGTTTCAATACAGTCCCGCATTACGCTTATCTTAAACTCAAAATGTCTGGACCATGTGGTGTTATGACGGTCAGCGGAAACATAGAGCGTTCTCTTTGTACAGAAGAATACGTGGCGGCAATAGTAGCTGAATCATGAAGTGGCCGTTTCAAGCCAAGCAGCTCATCGGTCCTCAAGACCGCAGACACAGCCAAACGTGTTCGGCGCACACCTATGTGTAGCAGCTCAGATAAACCTGAGCTTGTTTAGCAGCCCCGCCCCCATAGATCGCCCAATAAGAAGACTGTCATTGTTTTCCCGTATACATAAATATACACTCAAAATTCCTTGGGTAGCGCTGGGGGCACCCTGCACGTAAGAAGTCTATAGCTCGGCTTGACCCTATTCGGACTCAAGAAGCTACAGTTCACGGTTCATCAAAACCAACAAGCTATACCCATGGCCGTACCAGATTCTTTCACGTGGTTATTTCTTTTTTTCAGATAGGCCATCATGATATACCCTTCAAGGACAGTGCACAACGGAGAGAAAGGCGCAGGCGTGTAGCAGGGCCCCGTTTCAAGGTTTCTGTTTAGATTAAGACCCTGTGTAAACCTTTTTTCTTATTATTATCTCTTGTTGTTTCATACCCTCCTGGCACATAAAACGCCCAGGAAAGATATCGGTAGTACTTCTGAACTTACGATTCGCCATACTAAGATGGATGTTATAGAAGCAGCCAGCAATGTGCTTTGAGAACTATATTCTCAACACAGGCACTCTCTCCTCACGCTGGGTCGTAGCACGTGCCTTGAATTCAGGGTTCATTACCGGGGGCTGTACCCAGCCCGATATATATTGAAAAGCCGAACACCTTCGGGAGTGTTCGGCGTCGCGAGTTTTGGCCTTATATGCATCAGCTCCGAATCATGTCTTGGGTCAATAGTTGGGTTTTCTCGGCTCCTGGGTTTGCTACCTTATGTTCCATTCTATCGGCTAAGGCGGCCAAGGGAGAACTACTGCGATTGTGCCCTGGTTCATCCGGACGAGCACCTCAGTAGAGAAAGCCAAAAACTGACTATCATGATATGGCGAGAGCTGGTCAACCACTCGATGATTCAGCGGAATCTTCGCGATTCCTCAGCATTAATGAAGGACCGGTTTCCTGGTCATGTATGTAAACGCACCGTATTCGGATAAACACGGACATACCAGGGGCTATATAGTAGCCCCACTGTCAAACTCCTATGGCTAAGTGAAAGTGTTAAAGCTCTATAGTCCGATTGCCTAGTTCACCGCACTAACACCTCCTTAATGGACCAGGACGTTGGGTCAAGTGTGATCGAGTGCTTTTCCGAACACCCCCGTGTTATTTATGAGGGGGCTGAAGCCGACGACTACAAACATTCAGGTTATATACATATATACATAAACGGCCACACAGGAGGCACTAAAATACTTTACAGGCAAAAGTATAAACACAACCTTCATTATCATGAGCACTGTTTTTACAATCCGGATGCATGTTACTCAAACATAATATTTTTCAAGCACTAACCCTCTATCAAGCGGGCACCCTCAATACTTCTTCAAAATAGTGCTCTGGTGTGTCCTGACCCTTGGATGGACCCCCTGCTGCAATATCGGTGGCCTTCATCTTCGCCCAGTACGTCTTCACATGGGCAAGGGCCATCTATGCACCTTCTATGCATGTTGACCGCTTGACAGCTTCGATATGCGGCACCGCATGAGTAAGTTATTGCACTAAACCAAAATAACTATTTGCAGTTGGTCCCTCAGGCCACAGCCGGTCTACAACAGCCTTCATGGCAAGTCTGGATATCCCGTGGAGCTCGGCCCATTCGGCCATCTGTTCATCCAACAGCAATGGATGCCTTGGCATGCTAAACTGCGACCAGAAAAGAGTTTCCGCTTCATGGCTTCTTGGGCTTGGAAAAACTGCTTCGCATCAGAAGCACTCTTCGACAAGTTCAAATACGCGTTCGTAGAACTCCACATTTGATCAAGCGGGGCATACTTCGGATCACCGAACTTCCTTCGGAACAAAAAGGGATTCCCAGCCGCGATCTCCCCGGCTTGCCGGATCTCCTCCTGAGCCGCTCTAGCCTCGGACCGGGTTTCCTTTACCGCTTGTAAGGCCTTCTCAAGGTCAACCATTTTTGCTGGATTCTCTTTCTCGAGAAGTTCATATCGGCTAGCGGCATCCCTTAGCTCAAGCGCCATGTTGGATATTTTCTCCTCACTCACGCGATGAGAAGCCTGTTCGGCTTTTAACTCACCAACTGCCTTCTCGGCAGTCGCGTTGCTTATCCTGGCTTGCTCCTTGGCACGGGAAAGCTCAGCCCGAAGGGTCTCCACGGCGGCAGCACCATCTGCAGTCAAGCATATTATAAATTCCAGCATCATGCGCCTATTTATAGTCACTGACCGCCAAAAAGACATACCTTGCGCCTCGTCAAGCTGCTTGTTCACGAGCGTGATGTCCTCATCCGCTACATCAAGTTGCCGCTTCAGTTCGGCAAATTCGGCAGCCCGGGCAGTGGCCGGGGCTCTAGCCGCCTGTGTACAAATTGGCAAAATTATTACCAGAGATTATTTATCTTTTGATCCTCTGATCACCTCGTTTGGATGGCAACCAGAGTCTCAGGGGCTACTATACACAGTGCACCTTGCGTTTACAGTACAATTAAAAATGTCACATTATGTACCTCGAAGCCTCTTAGTAGGCTCGTAAAGGCTTCATTCAATCCGATTTTTGTGGGCGAAATTCTCTCAATCACCGTACCCATTAAGGTACGATGTTCCTCTGAGAGCTTGCTGCAGAAGACCCGTCAATATGTCCAGGGCTTTTGTTGTCGGTCTCTCTAGGAGCCGAACACCCCGGACCTTGGGCGGCCAAAGAGTCACCTTCTAGCCTAGTCCTCCTTTGCGGATCAGGAGAGATCCTCTAGGACGACACCTTGGGGTCGTCCGCTTTATGGGGTGGGGAAGTGTGAGGCGGTGTTTCGCTCTCCATCATCTCCGAAAGAAGATCCCCCGAGAACAAAGATTGTTGAGGGAGGCTATAGGCCGAACTGCAAAACATGTGTTTCATATATTACCTTCACAAACAAGAAAAGAACGGGGTATGTTTATTAAACACCTTTGTTCACTTACAGTTCGGTTAAAGGCTGGCCCCCTCATGGGCATTGTGCGGCAATATCGCCTCCAGAATATGGGCCCCCTGATAGGGATTCTTTCCCCCACTTGGCTGGAGTTTCGATTTCCCCGGGTACGGTGTGTGACGTACCGCTGGTATGAAGGCCACTTTTGACCTCCCCACTCCTCTCCTTTTATTCCCCCCCCCAGCACTTGATACGGCACTAGAGCTAGCATCCTTGTTATTAACGGATCGGCAGTATCCTTGGGAAGTGGAGCCGAACACCTGATTCTTTCCGCCTTCTTTAGCCAGCCCTGGCCGGATGGAGTGTTATCAATATATTTTCATTAATAATTTGACTAGATCGTGTTCGGGGGTGGAGTACTTGTTGGTGTCAATACCGGCGGATCTCGGGTAGGGGGTTCTGAACTGTGCGTCTAAGGCTAATGGTAACAGGAGATTGGGGACACAATGTTTTACCCAGGTTCGGGCCCTCTCAATGGAGGTAATACTCTACTTCCTGCTTGATTGATCTTGATGATATGAGTATTACAAGAGTTGATCTACCACGAGATCGTAGAGGCTAAACCCTAGAGCTAGCCTATGGTATGATTGTTGTTGTCCTACGGACTAAACCCACCGGTTTATATAGACACCGGAGGGGGCTAGGGTTACACAGAGTCGGTTACAGAGAAGGAGATCTATCATCCGAATCACCAAGCTTGCCTTCCACGCAAAGGAGAGTCCCATCCGGACACGGGACGAAGTCTTCAGTCTTGTATCTTCATAGTCCAACAGTCCGGCCAAAGTACATAGTCCGGCTGTCCGAATACCCCCCCTATCCAGGAATCCCTCAGTAGCCCCTGAACCAGGCTTCAATGACGATGAGTCCGGCGCATAGATTGTCTTCGGCATTGCAAGGCGGGTTCCATCTCCGAATACTCTAAGATAAATTCCGAACACAAGGACCGTGTCCGGCTCTGCAAGAAAATTTTCACATAACATCATAGAGAGAACAATAATCCATGAATCTATTCTGCTGACAACCCTTCATAGCGTGACATCACGCCATAGCCCGGCTTTTATTCGAACAGTTTTTTTATAACTAGCTATCGCACACACTACAAGGCGGTTTCTTTGGCACGCCTTGTCGAAGCAGAGATCGTGTCCCTATTATCGCGGGATCCTCATCAATACGGGTATGGGTAACCCCACCACGCTTGTTGGCGTGACTCCGTGTTTTTAGGCAAGTCCCAAACGTTCACGCTGGGGACGCTTGATATCCTCCCTCTTTATAGAGGGGTCAAGGCCTATCCCTTTCTTACCATGCTTGCGCTTTCCTGCCTCTTGAGTTCCAACACCCGAAGCTCAAGCTTAGGCACTTGGGATCTTTAATCATGTCCGGATCCACCCTTCAAGGTCGGTGGATGGCCACCTCTGTCACAGAGGAGGACATTGCGAAGCTCAGGGAGGCCAGATATTTGACCGCCGACGTTAAGCACAAGCTTCCCGTCCCTCGGCAGGTCATCCCCACTCCCGAACCCAATGAGAGTGTCGTATTTGTTTCTCACTTCCTCCGAGGCTTGGGCTTCACTGTTGATCGCTTTGTGAGAGGGCTCATGTTCTACTACAGGCTAGATTTTCACGATCTAGGTCCGGATTCCATCCTCCACATCTCGTCGTTTATCGTCGCGTGTGAAGCCTTCCTCCACATCACCCCACACTTCGGCCTATGGCTTAAGACCTTCAATGTGAAGCCGAAGGTGATTGAGGGGCGACACGCGGAGTGCGGAGGCGCCGCAATAAGCAGAAACGCCGATGTTCCATGGCCACAAGGTGCCTTCCCGGAGGTGTCGGATCTGTGGCAACGGAGGTGGTTCTATGTCACAACTCCCTGAGGCACAACGTGGGCGGCTGCCCCTGCCTTCCGCTCGGGTCCTCCGCCTCAACTGGCGTTGTGGACCAATGTGGGACTGGACTGTGGGCCTTCTAATGACGTACCTACATTTGGGAGCTTCTTAAGAGGGATATCGATCTTGTCAGGATCATTCAGGTAATGCTGGTTCGGCGGATCCTGCCGTGCAAGCGTCGGCCTCTCCGGATGTGGGAGTTCAATATGCAAGGTCCATGAACCATTCAACACTTCTTCGGCATGACGCTCAAAGGGATGTATAAGTTATTCTTCTGACCACAAGTTAGGTGTCCGGACACCACCGAGGATGCGGGCCTGAGCTGCCACCGCCCAGATACCCAAGTAAGTAACCCTGTAACCGAACACTTCACATATGTTTGATACAACATTATCCTGAAAACTCGTCCGCGGCCAGGATTGGCTCAGCAAGGCAGAGAGGATCAGGTGTCCGGCCCCACTTCCCGAAGGCTCGCCTAGTCCTGCAATAGCCAGGATGCTTAAGCGCGCATTGAGCCAAGTGCCCTTGGGGAAAGGGGAAGAGAAGAATAGAGGAGCCGAACTCCACACATTGCACATCCAAACCGGGGAAATTACTGTCTCCGTGAAGGAGGATAATCAGGGAGGTTCTTCCAAGGTTCCCTCCCCTCGCAGGAAGAAAAGGGGTGCCTCCGAAGATTTGGAGGTAGAGGTTCCTAAGCAAGGGAAGAAAGCTTCACCAGGGGGCCATGCCCCGAAGGGCGTCCTCACCGCATCATGCCTGCAAATGGGCCAGCCCTCCATGGAGCTGTAAGTTAATAATAAACAAGAAGTGATTGCTTTTTCCTCTGAGGACAGTAACCGGGATCTGTTTTTTGCAGTCCGGCTAGTAGCTCGTCTCAACAGGGTTCGCCTTCGGGGGATCTTCTTCCGAAGATGATGGAGAGTGAAACCCCACCTGCCTCTCCGCCCCATGGGGCAGGCGACCCTGAGGTGTCATTGTCGGTGTCATGAGTCCGACACGCAGTCTTGTCTTCAGCATTGCAAGGCGGGTTTCTTCTCCGAATACTCCAAGGTTATTTATCGAACACGTAGACCGTGTCCGGATCTGCAAAATGATCTTCACATACCACCGTAGAGAGAATGATACTTCAGCTGACAACCTTTTAGACGACGTGATATGCCATTACAGCCAGGTTATTATTCGAACCGTTTTCCACAACCAGCCACAGCGCGTATTGCGAGGCGGTTTCCTTGACATGTCTTGTCAAAGCAGAGATCATGTCCCCTTATCACCGGATTCTCATCAATACGGGTACGGGTAATCCCCCCGTGCCATCAATCGTGGCGCTTGGGAAGTAAGCGATTCTCAACAGGCTAGTGGGGAGGTGCACCGCTTTCGTCACCTCTATAAAGGGATAAGAGTTCCCCATTCTTACCCACGCGTTCTTCCTCCTCTGCCCGCTCTTGCCTCCCCGAGCTCCAGCGCCCTAGTCCAAGTCTTCTCCGCACAGTTAAACATGTCCGGAGCAGGAGGCAAATGGGTGGCTTCCACTGTGAAGGAGAAGAACATCGCAAGTCTTCGGGCGGCCGGATACTTGGCCACAGACATAGCGCACCGGCTACCAGACGACGGGTAGGTCATCCCAACTCTAGGACCCCACGAGAGGGTCACGTTTCTAGTCCACTTTGTCCATGGACTGGGGTTTCCACTACACCCCTTCGCCCGTGGGCTCATGTCCTACTACGGTCTAGATTTCCATGATCTAGCCCCAAACTTCGTCCTCAACATCTCGGCGTTCATCGTCGTATGTGAGGCTTTCCTCCGCATCAAGCTCATTTCGGCTTGTGGCTACAAACCTTATGTGTGAAGCCGAATATCGTAAGCGGCCAGCAAGTAGAGTCCTGAGGGGCCATGGTGGGCAAAATGCCTAACGTCACCTGGCTTGATGGCTCCTTTGCGGAAACCGTGAAGGAGTGGCAATCGGGGTGGTTCTACATCACCGAGCCGCGCGACGCCAACTAGGTGGCGGCCCCCGAGTTCCGATCTGGAACCCCTATGCAGCTCACCTCCTGGGAAGATAAGGGCCTGATATGGGGCAAATCTACAGAGCTGACAGGACTCACCACCTGCATCAAGGACATGAAGGATAAGAACATCAAGCTTGTCAACGTAATCCAGGTCATGCTCGTTCGCCGGATTCTGCCGTGCCAAAGGCGGGCATTCAATCTGTTGGAGTTCGTCCCGACCGAACACCAGACGCTTCAGAGGCTCTACGACATGAAGCAAAAAAACGCGTGGAAGGCGTTGTTGAAGGCCTCTGAAGTTCCTCCTCCCATATCCGAGGACCGCGGGCTCCATGCGGCACGGTGTCCTATTCAGGTGAGTTCTCAGACAGGACTGCGCGCCGGACTCATCGTCATTGAAGCCTAGTTCAGGGGCTACTGAGGGAGTCCTGGATTAGGGGGTATCCGGACAGTCGGACTATATACATCGTCCGGACTGTTGGACTATGAAGATACAAGACTCAAGACTCCGTCCCGTGTCAGGATGGAACTCTCCTTTGCGTGGAAGACAAGCTTGGCGATCCGGATATTGTATTTCCTTCCTTGTAACCGACTCCATGTAAACCCTAGCCCTCTCCGGTGTCTATATAAACCGGAGGGGATGGTCCTTAGAAGGCTGATCACAATTACAATCATACCATCATAGGCTAGCTTCTAGGGTTTAGCCTCTACGATCTCATGGTAGATCTACTCTTGTACTACTCATATCTTCAATATTAAGCAAGCAGGAAGTAGGGTTTTACCTCCATCGAGAGGGCCCAAACCTGGGTAAACATTGTGTCCCTTGCTTCCTGTTACCATCATTCTGAGAGGCACAGATCGGGACCCCCTACCCGAGATCCGCCGGTTTTGACACTGACACCCAGCTCAGATTTATTCGTGCTGTTGTTGAAGATGGTGTACTGGACTCTTCTAACCGTGTCTGTGGTCTCGACAACCGATCATGCATTCTGGTGGGAGAGGCCCCTTAATGTCCGGCTACCAGAGCCGCCGCATACTGCTCTGTGTTTCCGCTATCGGTTATGACGCCATGTGGACCGGGCATCTTAAGTTTAAGGCAGGTGTAGTTCGGTATTGCGTTAAAGCAAGCGAAGGTCGTTCTTCCGAGTAATGCATGATAACCGCTGCTGAAGGGAGCAATGTCGAAGAGTAGTTCCTCACTTCTAAAGTTGTCGGGAGAACCGTATGTCACCTCTAATACAAGGGAGCCCCAGCAGTGGGCCTCAATGCCTGGTATCACTCCGTTAAATGTGGTGTTACTTTGGCTTATTCTGGATGGGTCTATCCCCATCTTGCGGACGGTGTCCTGATATATCAGATTAAGACTACTGTCGCCATCCATTAGGACTCGAGTGAGATGGTATCCATCAATTATTGGGTCAGCACCAAGGAAGCCGATCCTCCGTGCCGGATACTGGCCGGGTGGTCCATGTGATCAAAAGTGATCGGGTAGGCCGCCCAGGGGTTGAATTTGGGGGCAACGAACTCTGTGCGGGTTGCGTGGACCATGTTTACTGTTGTGACCTCTAGTGGGAATTTTTTCTGTCCCCCCGTGTTCGGCTGGCGAGGCTCATCCTCGTCTTCACTTGGTGTTTCCCTTCCCTTGTGTTCGGCGTTTAACTTGTTGGTCTGCTTGAAGACCCAACATTCTCTGTGAGTGTGATTTGTAGGTTTTTCGGAGGTGCCATGGATTTAGCACAATCTGTCCAGGACTTTATTCAGGCCGGATGGTCCCTCTTTACTGCCCTTAAATGGCCTCTTTCCTTGACTGGGTCGAGAGCCCCTGAATCCAGCATTGACCGTCGTGTTGTCCGGACTATCATCGTTGTTCCGACGCTTGTGCTTAGTGCATCGTGGCTTCCCGTTGCCATCTCGAATTTCGGATGTGCCTGGGTCACTGGTGCCTCTACGGGCCAACCAGCTATCTTTGCCCGCATAAAAGCGGGTCATCAAGCTTGTTAAACCAGCCATCGTCCATGGATTTTCTTGGCCGAGGTATCAGGCAAGCCACTCATCCCGGATACTATGTTTGAAGGCCGCTAAGGCTTCAGCATCCGGACAGTCAACAATTTGATTCTTCTTAGTGAGAAATCTGTTCCAAAGCTTATGGGCTGACTCTCTGGGCTGGTGTATTATGTGACTTAAATCGTCTGCATCCGGAGGTCGGACATAGGTCCCTTGAAAATTGGCCCTGAAAGCATCCTCAAGTTCCTCCCAACTTCCAATTGAGTTTTCGGGGAGGCTCTTCGGCCAATGCCGAGCTGGTCCTTTCAACTTGAGAGGAAGGTATTTGATGGTGTGGAGGTCATCCCCGCAAGCCATTTGTATGTGAAGGATAAAATCCTCAATCCAGACCCCAGGGTCTGTCGTTCTGTCGTATGCCTCTATGTTCACGGGTTTGAATCCCTATGGAAATTCATGATCCAGCACCTCATCGGTGAAGCATAGAGGGTGCACAACCCCTCTGTATCTGGACATGTCACGGCATGCTGTCGGCTGTTGTTGCGCCCGGTGTTGATTCCGAACTGGTATTTGATCAGTGTGATCATTGTGGTGACCATAATCCTGCGTCGGAGCATGTCCTGTGGATCCGTAGATGGACCTGGCCGCACCGGACTTTTTGTCCAGGAGCTCACGTAAATCATGTGCGGTATCAGTGGCTGCTCTATCCCGGCCATGAAGTGGTTGGTCCGGCCGAGTGGCCGTATTGTTCTTTGGCGGAATGGGCGCTGCGGCCTCGTCGTCAAATTCGGGCAGTAGCTTACGTTTTGGGTAGCTCTTTGTGTGGCGATCGTTTCCACATTTTCCTTCACTGTCTAGCACCTTATTCCATCTTCAGTTGAGCGTATCCTACGCAGATTTAGGCATTTGCTTCTGCTTATTTAGGCTCCTCGGCATGGCCATGAGCCTTCTGCGGAGGTTATCTTGTTTCAAGCGTTTTTCCAGGATGATAAATGCATCGTCAACCAGACTATCCTCCCCTCCGTGGGTAGTTTGATGAATTCGGCCCTCGGGGTCGCTGTGGTCGGGCGTTTGTTCGGCGTGGTCTGGCTCTTCTTGCTCCATTGATGGGTTCATATTGTTGCCTTCGGAGTCAACCGGAGTGTCATTTTTCCTCGCGCTGTTATCGCTATTTTTACTGTGACTAGACTTAGAGCGGCGCCCGCGCCGTCGTTTTTCTTTCTATCTGGGGGGTTTATCCTCTGTTGTGTCCTTTTTGTCATCGTTGTCTTCCTTAGGCGTGTCCACCATGTAGATGTCATATGATGAAGTGGCGGACCAGCGACCCGTGGGTGGTGTTCCAGATCGTCCCCTGCGTCGACGTCAATACCGTCGATGTCGTCGGAGTCGAAATCAAGCATGTCTGTTAGGTCATCGACAGTGGCTATGAAGTGGGTGGTGGGTGGGGGGCGATTTTCTTCGTCTTCCATGTCCCACTCAGACCGGACATAGTTCATCCAAGAGTCTTCTGTCAAGGAGAGAGACTTTAATGGATTAAGTGCTTCGCCCCAGGGGGAGTGCTGAAAGATATCCGCGGCGGTGAACTCCATTACTGGAGCCCAATTGGACTCGATTGGTCCGGGCGCGCGCGGTTTGGAACCCACATCCGGACACAAGTCCGGGGGTGCGATGACGCAGATTTCCTTAACGGCGAAGTCTGTGTTCGGCTCTACCACCGAAGAGTATTCGGCCTCCGAGGCGGGGTCCATCCACCCATACTCGGACGACGCGATCTGCCCCGGATTTAGGTCCGGGGCCGCACCAGGGGCGATATCCTGAATACTGTCGGACAGCAGATTTAAGTCGTGCTCGTCATGACTATCTAGCACTCCGGATGTGGGCCCAAATACATCGAAGATCAAGTCTCCGTGGATATCGACCGCGTAATTCAAGTTCCCAAACCTGACCTGATGGCCAGGGGCCTAGCTGTCGATCTGCTCCAGATGGCCAAGTGAGTTGGCCCGCAGTGTGAAGCTGCCGAACACGAAGATCTGTCCGGGGAGAAAAATCTCACCCTGGACTGCGTTGTTGAAGGTTGGGGGAGCCATCGAGCCTTGCAGCGACGGCACAGAGGAACTCTCAATGAAAGCACCAATGTCGGTGTCAAAACCGGTGGATCTCGGGTAGAGGGTCCCGAACTATCCATCTAAGGCTAATGGTAACATGAGACTGGGTACACGATGTTTTACCCAGGTTTGGGCCCTCTCGATGGAGGTAATACCCTACTTCCTGCTTGATTGATCTTGATGATATGAGTATTACAAGAATTGATCTACCACGAGATTGTAGAGGCTAAACCCTAGAAGCTAGCCTATGGTATGATTGTTGTTGTCCTACGGACTAAACCCTCCGGTTTATATAGACACCGAAGGGGGCTAGGGTTACACAGAGTCGGTTACAGAGAAGGAGATCTATCATCCGAATCGCCAAGCTTGCCTTCCACGCAAAGGAGAGTCCCATCCGGACACGGGACGAAGTCTTCAATCTTGTATCTTCATAGTCCAACAGTCTGGCCAAAGTACATAGTCCGGCTGTCCGGATACCCCCCTATCCAGGAATCCCCCAGTACTTACCGGAGTATCCGGATGGTTGCAGTCAAGACCGATGTCTTCTGTAGTATCCGGCCACTGTTTTCATGCGCCGAAGAATAATTTCCACATCTCCCTGAGCATCATGCCGGAGAAGTGTTGAAGAGTATGTGGACCTTCAGGATTAAATTCCCACATGCGGAGACGGCGCCGCTGACAGGGCAGGATCCGGCGGAGTAGCATTACTTGGATTACATCAATGAGACCAGTGTCCTTCTCAATAAGGTTCCGGATGCGGCTTTGCAGTGTCCATACTTCATCTGTAGATCTCCAGTCCAGCCCCTTGTTGACACGATGCGAGCTACGGCAGAGGGCTAGACCGAAACGTAGGAGTGGCAACCTGCTTTGTACCGCGGGGTTCGGTGATGTAAAACCACTCCCGTTGCCATAGGTCAGAAGATTCTACAAAGGAGCCCTTTGGCCAAGTGGATTTGATAAGCTTGCTTATTGAAGAGCCTCCGCACTCTGCTTGTTCCCTGTTGATTACCTTCGGTTTCACTTTAAACATCTTCAGCCATAAGACGAAGTGAGGGGAAATATAGAGGAAACCCTCGCATATGGTGATGAACACCGAAATGTGGAGAAGGGAGTCCGGGGCTAGATCATGGAAATCTAGCCCGTAATAAAACATGACCCTCGAATAAAGGGATGAAGAGCAAACCCAAGCCCTCGAAGGAAGTGAGAGATAAACACGACCCTCTCATTGGATCTGGGAGTAGGAATAACCTGCCCTTGAGCGGGAAGCCTATGGTAGATCTCCGCAGTAAAAAATATTGCCTCCCTGAGCTTCGAGATGTCTTCCTCTGTGACAGAAGAGGCCATCCACCGGCCTTGAAGGATGTGTTCGGACATGGCTGGAAGCTCGAAGCGACCGGATTAACCCTTGGGTGTTGGAACTTGAGGTAGGAGGGGATGAAGGGACTAGCATAGAGGAAAAGAGGAGAGATTTTGGCCTCTTTATAGAGGTGACGAATATCAAACGTCCCCTACGTGGCGTTAAAATATGCCTATTCCCAAGAAATCATACCAACGGAACGGTTGGGTTACCCATGCCCGTGTTGATGAGAATCCCATAATAAGGGACACGATCTCCGCTTTGACAAGACATGCCAATAAAACCGCCTCGTGAAGCGTGAAGCAGCAGGCCGGAAAAACGAAATAATGGTTGGATAATGACGTAATGTCGTGTCGTAAAAGTTGTCATTGGATTGGACTCGTGAAACATTATGTTCTCCATGGTGGTATATGGAATTTATTTTGCAGAGCGGGACACGATTCTTATGTTCAAGATCAATTTTGGCGTATTCGGAGAAGGAACCCGCCTTGCAATGCCGAAGACAATCTGCGCGCCAGACTCATTGTCATTGAAGCCTGGTTCAAGGGCTACTGAGGGAGTCCTGGATTAAGGGGTCCTCGGACAGCTGGACTATATGCATATGCCGGACTGTTGGGCTATGAAGATACAATATAGAAGACTTCGTCCCGTTTCCGGATGGGACTCTCCTTTGCATGGAAGGCAAGCTTGGCGATTTGGATATGAAGATTCCTTTCTTTGAAATCGACTCTGTGTAACCCTAGCCCCCTCCGGTGACCATATAAACCGGAGGGTTTAGTCCGTAGGACAACAACAATCATAATCATAGGCTAGCTTCTAGGGTTTAGGCTCTGCGATCTCGTGGTAGATCAACTCTTGTAATACTCATATCATCAAGATCAATCAAGCAGGAAGTAGGGTATTACCTCCATTGAGAGGGCCCGAACCTGGGTAAACATTGTGTCCCCCGCCTCCTATTACCATTAGCCTTACACGCACAGTTCGGGACCACCTACCAGAGATCTGCCGGTTTTGACACCGACATAGGGTCCGCACGCTTAACGTTCGATGACAATATGTATTACATGAGTTATGTGTTTTGGTGACCGAAGGTTATTTAGAGTCTCGGATGAGATCACGGACATGACAATGAGTCTCTAAATGGTTGAGAGGTAAAGATTGATATACTGGAAGGTTAGATTTGGACATTGGAATAGTTCCGGAGTGTTTCGGATAAATATCGGAGTACCGAGCGGTTACCGGAACCCCCCGGGGAAGTATTGTGCCTTAATGGGCCATGGGGGAGAGGAGAGGCGGGCCACGAGGAGGTGGCTCCCCCCCCCATGGGGAATCTGAATTGGACTAGGGGAGGGGGCGTGGCCCCCCTTTCCCTCTCCCTCTCCCTCTCTTTCCCATTTCCCCCTTCGCTGGAAGGAAGGGGGGAGCCGACTAGGACTAGGAGTCCTAGTGGGACTCCCCCACTTGGCGCGCCCCCTAGGGCCGGACTCCTCCCCTCTCCTCCTTAATATACGGGGGCAGGGGGCACCCCAAAGCATAGTAGTTGTTTCTTAGTCTTGTGTGGTGCCCCCATCCTGCGTTTACTCCTCCCGTCATATTATCATAGTGCTTAGGTGATGCCCTGCGCGGATCACATCACCAACACCATCACCACGCCGTCGTGCTGACAAAACTCATCGTCTCATTCGTACCTCTACTGGATCAAGAGTTTGAGGGATCTCATTGAGCTAAACGTGTGCAGAACTTGTAGGTGTCATACGTTCGGTACTTCATTGGTTGATTCGTTAGGACATTCGACTACATCAACTGTGTTAAGTTAATGCTTCCGCTTTCATCTCTGCGTGGGTACGTGACACACTCTCCCTCTCTTGTTGTTATGCATCTCCTAGATAGATCTTGCGTAAGCGTAGGAATTTTTTGAAATTGCATGTTACATTTCCCAACAGTGGCATACGAGCCAGGTCTACGCGTAGATGATATGCTCAAGTAGAACACAAAGAGTTGTGGGTGGTGATCGTCATACTTCTTACCACCAATGTCTTATTTTGATTCGGCGGTATTGTTGGATGAAGCGACCCGGACCAAGCTTACATGACCGCGTTCATGAGACTGGTTCCACCGACAGACATGCAACTACTTTTTCATAAAGGTGGCTGGCGGGTGTCTATTCCTCCAACTTTAGTTGAATCGAATTTCACTGCGGCCGGTCCTTGTGAAGGATAAAACAACTAACTTGATAAATCACCGTTGTGGTTTTTGTGCTGTAGGTATGTATAGTTCATGCTAGAAGCTTGTAGTAGCCATGTAAAAATTGCAACAAACAAAGTAGAGCACGTCTAACTTGTTTATGCAGGGCATGTTGTGATGTGATATGGTCAAGGCATGATGTGATATAAGATTGTTGTATGAGATGATCATGTTTTGTAAAATTTATCGGCAACTGGCAGGAGCCATATGGTTTTCACTTTATTTTATGAAATACAAACGCTATGTAATTGCTTTACTTTATCACAAAGCGGCAGCAATAGTCGTAGAAGAAATGGTTGGAGAGATGACCACGACACTATGATGGAGATCAAGGTGTCAAGCCGGTGATGATGGAGATCATGACGTTGCTTTGGTGATGGAGATCAAAATCACAAGATGATGATGGCCATATCATGTCACATTTTTTGATTGCATGTGATGTTTATCTTTGATGCATCTTATTTTGCTTAGTACGACGGTAGCATTATAAGATGATCCCTTACTAAATTTCAAGGTATAAGTGTTCTCCCCGAGTATGCACCATTGCAAAAGTTCTTCATGGTGAGGCACCACGTGATGATTGGGTGTGATAAGCTCTACGTTCATATACAATGGGTGCAAGCCAGTTTTGCACATGCGGAATACTCGGGTTAAACTTGACGAGCCTAGCATAGACAGATATGGCCTCGGAACACTAGAGACCAAAAGTTCGAACGTGAATCATATAGTATATATGATCAACATAGTGATGTTCACCAATGAAGACTACTCCATCTCACGTGATGATTGGACATGGTTTAGTTGATTTGGATCACGTAGCATTTAGATGACTAGAGGGATGTCTATCTAAGTGGGAGTTCTTAAGTAATATGATTAATTGAACTTAATTTATCATGAACTTAGTCCTGATAGTTTTTGCATATCTATGTTGTAGATCAATGGCCCATTCTACTGTTCCTTTGAATTTTAATGCGTTCCTAGAGAAAGCTAAGTTGAAAGATGATGGTAGCAAAAACACGGTCTGGGTCCGTAACTTGAGGATTATCCTCATTGCTGCAAAGAAGAATTATGTCCTTGATGCACCGCTAGGTGTACCACCTGCCCCAGCAACTACATACATTGTGAATGCCTGGCAATCGCGTGTGGATGACTACTCTTAGTTATGCCATGCTTTATGGCTTAGAATCGGGACTTCGAAGACATTTTGAACATCATGGACCATATGAGATGTTCCAGGAGTTGAAGTTAATATTTCAAGCAAATGCCCGGGTTGAGAGATATGAAGTATCCAACAAGTTCTATAGCTGCAAGATGGAGGAGAACAACTCTGTTAGTGAGCACATACTCCGAATGTCTGGGTACCATAATCACTTGACTCACCTGGGAGTTAATCTTCCAGATGATTGTGTCGTTGACAGAGTTCCTCAATCACTGCCACCAAGCTACAAAGGCTTCATGATGAACTACAATATGCAAGGTATGGAAAAGAATTCCTGAGCTCTTCGCGATGCTAAAGGCTGCGAAGGTAGAAATCAAAAAGGAGCATCAACTGTTGATGGTTAACAAGACCACTAGTTTCAAGAAGAAGGTCAAGGGTAAAAAGAAGGGGAACTTCAAGAAGAATGACAAGCAAGTTTTCACTCCTGGGAAGAAACCCAAAGCTGGACCTCAAGCCTCAAACTGAGTGCTTCTACTGCAAAGGGACTGGTCACTGGAAGCGGAATTGCCCCAAGTATTTGGCGAATAAGAAGGATGGCAATGTGAACAAAGGTATATTTGATATACATGTTACTCATGTGTACCTTACTAATTATTGTAGTAGTGCCTGGGTATTTGATACCGGTTCGGTTGCTCATATTTGTAACTCGAAGCAGGGACTACAGATTAAACGAAGATTGGCTAAGGACGAGGTGACGATGCGCGTCGGAAATGGTTCCAAGGTCGATGTTATCGCCGTCGGCACGCTACATCTACATCTACCTTCGGAATTAGTTTTATACCTAAATAATTGTTATTTGGTGCCAGCGTTGAGCATGAACATTATATCTGGATCTTGTTTAGTGCGACACGATTATTCATTTAAATCAGAGAATAATGGTTGTTCTATTTATACGAGTAATATCTTTTATGGTCATGCACCCTTGAAGGGTGGTCTATTTCTGTTGAATCTTGATCGTGATGATACACATATTCATAATATTGATGCCAAAAGATGCAAAGTTGATAATGGTAGTGCAACTAATTTGTGGCACTGCCGTTTGGGTCATATCGGTGAAAAGCGCAAGCACAAACTCCACAAAGATGGACTTTTGGAATCACTTGATTATGAATCATTTGATACTTGCGAACCGTGCCTTATGGGCATGATGACTAAAAATCCGTTCTCCGGAACAATGGAACGAGCTAATGACTTATTGGAAATAATACATACCAATGTATGCGGTCCGATGAGTGTTGATGCTCGTGGCGGGTATCGTTATTCTTTGACCTTCATAGATGATTTAAGAAGATATGGGTATATCTACTTAATGAAACACAAGTTTGAAACATTTGAAAAGTTCAAAGAATTTTAGAGTGAAGTGGAGAATCATCGTAACAAGAAAATAAAGTTTCTACGATCTGATCCTGGAGGAGCATATTTGAGTTACGAGTTTGGCCTTCATTTAAAACAATGTGGAATAGTTTCACAACTCACGCCGCGTGGAACACCATAGCGTAATGGTGTGTCCGAATGTCGTGCCCGCACTTTATTGGATATGGTGCGATCTATGATGCCTCTTACTGATTTACCACTATAGTTTTGGGGTTATGCATTAGAAACAACTGCATTCACTTTAAACAGGGCACCAACAAGTCCGTTGAGATGACACCGTATGAACTGTCGTTTGGCAACAAACCTAAGTTGTAATTTCTTAAAGTTTGGGAATGTGATGCTTATGTCAAAAGGCTTAAGCCAGATAAGCTCGAACCCAAATCGGAGAAGTGCGTCTTCATAGGATACCCTAAGAAAACAATTGGGTACACCTTCTACCACAAGTCCGAAGACAAGATCTTTGTTGCTAAGAACGGAACCTTTCTAGAGAAGGAGTTTCTCTCGAAAGAAGTTAGTGGGAGGAAAGTAGAACTTGAAAAGGTAATTATACCTGCTCTCAATTTGGAAAGTAGTTCATCCGAGAAATTTGTTCCCATGATGCCTACACCAACTAGAGAGGAAGCTAATGATAAAGATCATGAAACTCCAGATCAAGTTGCTACAGAACCTTGTAGGTCTGGCAGAGCATGATCCGCACCAGACTTGTATGGTAATCCTGTTCTGGAGGTCATGTTACTTGACCATGACGAACCTACGAATGATGAAGAAACTATGATGAGCCCAGATTCCGAAAAATGGCTTGAGGCCATAAAATCTGAGATAGGATCCATGTATGAGAACAAAGTATGGACTTTAGTGGATCTACCTGATGATCAGCGACCCATAGAGAATAAATGGATCTTCAAGAAGAAGATTGATGTTGTTGGTAATGTTACTGCCTATAAAGCTCAACTTATTGCAAAGGGTTTTCCACGATATCAAGGAGTTGACTACGATCAGACTTTCTCACCCGTAGAGATGCTTAAGTCTGTCTGAATCATGTTAGCAATTGCCGCATTTTATGATATGAAATCTAGCAAATGGATGTCAAAACTACATTCCTTAATGGATTTCTTAAAGAAGAGTTGTATATGATGCAACCAGAAGGTTTTGTCGATCCTAAAGGTGCTACCAAAGTGTGCAAGCTCCAAAGATCCATTTATGGACTGGTGCAAGCATTTGGGAGTTGGAATATACGCTTTGATGAGCTGATCAAAGCATATGGTTTATATGGACTTTTCGAGAAGCCTGTATTTACAAGAAAGTGAGTGGGAGCTCTCTAGCATTTCTAATATTATATGTGGATGACATATTGTTGATTGGAAATGATGTAGAATTTCTGAATAGCATAAAAGGATACTCGAAAAAGAGTTTTTCAATGAAAGACCTCGGTGAAGCTGCTTATATATTGGGCATCAAGATCTATGGAGATAGATCCAGACGCTTGATAGGACTTTCACAAAGCACAAAGTTCTGAAGAAGTTCAAAATGGATCAGTAAAAGAAAGGGTTCTTGCCTGTGTTACAAGGTGTGAAGTTGAGTCAGACTCAATGCCCGATCACTTCAGCAGATAGAGAGAGAATGAAAGTCATTCCCTATGCCTCAACTATAGGTTCTATCATTTATGCTATGCTTTGTGCCAGACCTGATGTGTGCCTTGCTATAAGCTTAGTAGGGAGGTACCAAAATAATCCAGGAGTGGATCACTAGACATCGGTCAAGAACATCCTGAAGTACCTAACAAGGACTAGGGATATGTTTCTTGTTTATGGAGGTGACAAAGAGCTTGTCATAAGTGGTTACGTCGATGCAAGCTTTGACACTGACCCGAATGACTCTAAATCGCAAACCGGATACGTATTTTATTGAATGGTGGAGCTGTCAGTTGGTGCAGTTCCAAGCAGAGCGTCGTGGCGGGATCTACGTGTGGAGCGGAGAGCAGCAAATGAAGGAGTCTGGATGAAGGAGTTCATATCTGATCTAGGTGTAATACCTAGTGCATTGGGTCCAATGAAAATCTTTTGTGACAATACTGGAGCAATTGCCTAGGCGAAGTAATCAAAATTTCACAAAAAGACCGAACACATCAAGAGACGCTTCAACTCAATACGAAATTTGGTCAAGGAGGGAGACATAGAGATTTGCAAAATACATATGGATCTAAATGTTGCACACCCATTGACTAAGCCTCTTCCACGAGCAAAACATGATCAGCACCAAGAATCCATGGGTGTTAGATTCAATACAATGTAATCTAGATTATTAACTCTAGTGCAAGTTGGAGACTGAAGGAAATATGCCCTAGAGGCAATAATAAAGTTGTTATTTTATATTTATTTATTCATGATAAATGTTTATTATTCATGCTAGAATTGTATTAACCGGAAACTTGATACATGTGTGAATACATAGACAAAACATGGTGTCCCTAGTATGCCTCTACTAGACTAGCTCGTTGATCAAAGATGGTTAAGTTTCCCAGCCATGGACAGGAGTTGTCATTTGATAAACGGGATCACATCATTAGTGGAATGATGTGATGGACAAGACCCATCTATTAGCTTTGCATAATGATCGTTCAGTTTTATTGCTACTGCTTTCTTCGTGTCAAATATATATTCCTCCGACTATGAGATAATGCAACTCCCGGACACAGCGGGAATACCTTGTGTTCTATCGTACGTCACAATGTAACTGGGTGATTATAAAGATGCTCTACAGGTATCTTCGAAGGTGTTTGTTGGGTTGGCATATATCAAGATTAGGATTTGTCACTCCGAGTATCAGAGAGGTATCTCTGGCCCTCTCGGTAATGCACATCGTATGAAGCCTTGCAAGCAATGTGACTAATGAGTTAGTTATGGGATGATGCACTACGGAACGAGTAAAGAGACTTGCCGGTAATGAGATTGAACTAGGTATGAAGATACCAACGATCGAATCTCGGGCAAGTAAAATACCGATGACAAAGGGAATACCGTATGTTGACATTGCGGGTCGACTGATAAAGATCTTCTTAGAATATGTGGGAACCAATATCTAGGTTCCGCTATTGGTTATTGACCGGAGAGGTGCTTCAGTCATGTCTACATAGTTCTCGAACTCGTAGGGTCCGCACGCTTAACGTTCGATGACGATATGAATTACATGAGTTATGTGTTCTGGTGACCGAAGGTTGTTCGGAGTCTCAGATGAGATCATAGACATGACGAGCAGTCTCAAACTGGTTGAGAGGTAAAGATTGATATATTGTAAGGTTATATACAGACATTGGAATAGTTCCGGAGCGTTTCGGATAAATATCGGAGTACCGAGGGGTTACCGGAACCCCCTGGAAAGTATTGGGCCTTAATGGGCCATAGGGGAGAGGAGAGGCAGGCCACGAGGAGGTGGTGCCCCCCCCATGGGGAGTCCGAATTGGACTAGGGGAGGGGGCGCTACCCCCCTTTCCCTCTCCCTATCCATCTCTTTCCTTGTTCCCCTCCGTTGGAAGGAAGGGGGCAGCGGACTAAGACTAGGAGTCTTAATGGGACTCCCCACCACTTGGCGCGCCCCCTAGGGCTGGCCTCCTCCCCTCTCCTCCTTTCTATACGGGGGAAGGGGGCACCCCAATGCACAACAGTTGTTTCTTAGTCGTGTGCGGTGCCCCCTCCACCGTTTACTCCTTTGATCATATTTTCTTAGTGCTTAGGTGACGCCCTGCGCGGATCACATCACCAACACCGTCACCACGCCGTCGTGCTGACGGAACTCATCTACTCCTTCGTACCTCTACTAGATCAAGAGTTCGAGGGACATCATCGAGCTAAACTTGTGCAGAACTCGGAGGTGACGTGCGTTCGGTACTTGATCGGTTAATTTGAGAAGACGTTTGACTACATCAACCGCGTTAAGTTAACACTTCCGCATTCGGTCTACGAGGGTGCATGGACACACTCTCCCCCTGTTGTTGCTATGCATCTCCTAGATAGATCTTGCTTGTTCGTAGGAAATGTTTTGAAATTACATGCTACATTTCCCAACACTTTTCCATTCCACAGCTGTAAAAGTTCTTCAACTAATGGCCTTAGGTAAACATCAATGTCGTTGCCGGGTTGCTTAGGGCGTTGGATGAGCACTAGCATCATAATGACCTTCCGCTTCATGCACAACCAAGGAGGAAGGTTATATATACATAGAGTCATGGGCCAGGTGCTATGATTGCTGCTCTTCTCCCCAAAAGGATTAATGTCATCCGCACTTAAACCAAACCATACATTCCTTGCATCACCTGCAAAATCCCCCCACTTTCTCTTGATTTTTCTCCACTATGACCCGTCCGCGGGTGCTCTCAACTTCCCGTCTTTCTTACGGTCCTCTTTGTGCCATCGCATCCACTTGGCATGCTCTTTGTTTTTGAATAGATGTTTCAATCGTGGTATTATAGGAGCATACACCATCACCTTGGCAGGAACCCTCTTCCTGGGGCGCTTGGCGTCAACATCACTAGGGTCATCTAGTCTGATCTTATACTGCAATGCACCGCATACCGGGCATGCGTTCAAATCCTCGTACGCACCACGGTAGAGGATGCAGTCATTAGGGCATGCATGTATCTTCTGCACCTCCAATCCTAGAGGGCATACAACCGTCTTTGATCTATATGTACTGTCAGGCAATTCATTATCCTTTGGAAGCTTCTTCTTCAATATTTTCAGTAGCTTTTCAAATCCGTTGTTAGATACACCATTGCCTGGCTTCCATTGCAGCAATTCCACTGTGGTACTGAGCTTTGTGTTGCCATCTTCGCAATTGGGGTACAACCCTTTTTGGTGATCCTCTAACATGGTATCGAACTTCAACTTCTCCTTTTCACTTTCGCATTGTCTCTTGTCATCAACAATGACCCGACGAAGATCATCATCGGGCACATCGCCTGGTTCCTCTTGATCTTTAGCCTCCCATGTTGCATCATCACCGTATTCAGGGGGCACATAGTTGTCATCATCCTCTTCTTCTTTGTTGTCTTCCATCATAACCCCTCTTTCTCCATGCTTGGTCCAAACATTATAGTGTGGCATGAAACCCTTCTCAAGAAGGTGGATGTGAAGGGTTTTCCGGTTAGAGTAAGACTTCATATTCTCACAAATAGGGCATGACAACACATAAAACCATTCAGCTTGTTTGCCTCAGCCACTTCGAGAAAATAATGCACACCCTTAATGTACTCGTTGATGCGTCTATCGCCGTACATCCATTGCCGGTTCATCTGCGTGCACTATATATAATTAAGTATGGCAAAAACCATTACAGAACATCATGAATAGAGAAGTGACCAAATTAATAGAAGTTCATCACATTAAAACCAAATTAATAGAACATCATTTTTTTTCTTTTAGAAAGAAGATAAGAACAAGAGGCTCACCACAGTGGTGTCGGCAACGAGATCGGCGCGGGCGATCGAGGGCGGTGAGGATAGGGACGGAACAGGACGGAGCGCCAAACCCAGACAAATCCTGAGGAAAATGGAATTTGGACAAGGAGCTTCGAGAGGAGAAATCTTAAGTGTGGCTCGGGCATTCCATCAAACATCTCATGTGCATAGGAGGTGAGCTAGAGAACCACAAAGCTCTCCCACAACCGGCCAAAATAAAACAGAGCAGTGAACTGCTCTGCTTGCGGGCAAGGTGTATATATAGGCCTCTCTTTAGTCCCGGTTTGTGACTAAAACCGGGACTAAAGGACTACATATGCTCCCGGTTCTAGACACAAACCGGGACTGAAGGTTGTGGGCCAGGAGTGAGGCCTATTGGTCCTGGTTCATGTCTGGAACCGGGACCAAAGGGGTCAGACGAACCGGGATCAATGGCCCCCAAGGCCCGGCCGGCCCCCTGGCCTCACGAACCGGGACTAATGCGCCCATTGATCCCTGTTCATAGGAGAACCAGGATTAATACCCTCTTCAGGCATGGAATGAAGTCCTGTTTTCTACTAGTGTCCCCCTATAAACACGATGTCCTCACAGCTTGGACGTCGATCCTTCTCCGCGTCTTCATGAACTTCTTCTGTCATCCTCAAGACTTGGTTGGCGTCAATCTTGTTTCTTCCACGCACTCGCTTAGGTGTCGATACCTCGTATCAGTGTGCTTGAATCTACCATGATGCATCAAATTCATCCATAGAGAAATTATAGACTTGTCTTCAACGTTGAGCACCACTCCTTCCTGTTTCTTTTGTCGGTGAGGTCACCAAGTAGTCTTCCTAGGCACATGCCTTGACACACCACGATTGCAGCTGCAATATACTCGGCTTCATGGAAGGATAATGTGACCAGTTTCTGCTTTTGTGTTAGCCAACTCATTCTTCTTCTTCTCAAGAAATATGTCACGTCCGAGGTAATTTTACGGTCGTCAATATCTCCTAGCATGTCGCTATCACTATAGTCTAGTAGCTCCACCATCTCCTTCTCTCTCGCATAGGGACAACAAAGTTATTTATCCCCTTAACGTACCTAAGTATATTTTTCACAGTTGTCCAATGTTCCCTTGTGGGTACTTTCATGAAGCAACTCAGAATGCTAATGAAATAGGACAAGTTTGGTCATGTATTCACAAGATACCTAAAGCTTCCTGCCACACTTCTGTACTCTATCGCATCAACCGCAGGTGCTTCAGTCCTCTTGCTAAGTTTAAGTAGAGGCTTCATTGAAACATAAGTTGCGTTGTGTCGGTGGGAAACGACACCTATGGGATCACGAAGCTCCCTACTGCGGTTGTGGGGCGCGGGATTGTGAGAAGAGTAGGATTAGTAACCAGCACAAGGATCGTTTACCCAGGTTCGGGCCGCGAGGACCGCGTAAAACCCTAGTCCTGCTTTGGTGGATGTATTGAGTGTTCTTGAGCTCTTGAACTAGCTATGGTGGCTGCGTGGTACAAAAGAGCCGAATCCCCCTCCAATACGCCATGGGCCTCCTTTTATAGTCGAAAGGGGCTGCCACAATGGCACACACGAGGTGGAAATGCCTACAGTGCTACGAGCTTATCGCTTGTATTACAGGACAAGGCGCATTCAATGCGTAGCTTAGGTGTCCTCTTGCTTTATCGGGGATAGGAGCGAGGCCCGTCCCATCCATCCCCGCTCCTCCTCGCTTCGACACGCGCCCTGGCCAGCGATGCATGCGACGCCATGTAGGCAGGCAAGCAGCGGAGGTGGCGCCGTGGTGGAGCCATCACGAAGATCTGCATGTCGCCACGCAGGCGTGTGCTGAGTTGGCCTGGAAGCTGCATGTTGCCACGCAGGTGCCTGCCTAGCTGGTTGGGCTAGCAGCTGCATGTGAACGGCGGTGGAGACTTACTTGGTGCAGGACTGGCAGTGGCCCCGCTGATGCCCTTAGCAAGGGTCTTGCCGGGTGGCCTGGCAAGGGTCTTGCCGGGTGGCCCGGCAAGGGTCTTGTCGTGGCACGCTGTCGTCCCCGACAAGGATCTTGCCGGGGGTCTTGTGGGTTTCCTCGGCAAGAACCTTGTCGAGGATCATTGCCTTCCAATCCTCATCTGATCTTGAATATTCTTTGTCTTCACAAAGATTTGCATGCCACCATGTAGGTGCCTCCCGAGCCCTGTCCTAATGTGGTCGATGGTGTTGGAGACCGTGGGTTCGAGGGTGGCTCACTCCGCTGGTTTGGGCGGGCTGCCCCGGCAAGGGGCTTGCCGGGGCTGCTGAGGCTGCCCCGGCAAGGGACTTGCCGGGGAAACCTGCTTCATCCATCTGCTCTCTGGGTCTCGGTCTGTGGTGTTGCGATGATTGCTTTTGTGCCTTAGGATTCTCTCCGGCTTCCCTCCTTTGCCCTGCTATGTGTGGTCGTGGCACGTGGCTCTGACTGCCCGTGCACAGGTAAAGGGGTCAAAAGGAGAGCCCCTACTTGTGTACACCGATAGGAGCCCCCGGGCCTGGGCCACACATAAGCGCGACACGTTGTTGGGCCAGGCCCAGAACGGTGCGCGGGCAGGCGGGGTGGATTTTACCGCGGTAACTGTTTCGTCCGCTGTGCTTCCCCATGACCTGCACGTCGTGGGGGAGGTCATGCGTGACGTGGGGGGCATGCGCGGGGCGGTTTTCGCATGCATGCGTCGTATTGCAGTTAATGGGAAAGGAGGCGGCCTGCGCCTTCCCCGTAAAAGGGAATAACCACAGGCGCGCTGCTCACTTTACCCCTTCCCTGCGTCTTCTCCAATCTTGGAACCACCGCCCCCTTTCTTCCTCCTTCCCGAGCCCCCTGTCTTCGTCCACCGTCGCTGTGCTTCCGCCATCCTCTGCCCACTTGCTTCTCGTAGCCGCCATGGCGCCCAAATCCACCAAAGGCAAGGGAGTGTCCAAAGATGCCGGGGCGATGGAGCAGCCGGAGAGCGAGCTGGTGGCGCGACGGGTGCAGTTCGCCTACTTCCCATTGACGGTCGACGTGTCCGAGCTCCGGGAGAGTTCTTCAAACCTTTGTGGGGGGGTGAAGACGGGGGGAGAAACTACGAGGCATCCAGCCACGCGTGTCATCCCTGCCTACGCTGGGGCCGCCCCAAATCGGTACCCCTTCTTTGTCGAATACTTCTCCTGCGGGCTTTGCCCCCCCCCCCTTCTCTAATTTCTTCAACGACATCATGCACACCTACAGCTTCCGCCTTCTGGATTTCACTCCAAATGTCATGGCATGCATGGCTCTCTTCGCACACCTCTGCGAGGGCTTCATCGGGGTGCACCCCAACACGGCGCTCTTCCACCACTACTTCTCCCCTCGGATCCCAAAGGGGTGCGCCATCTCCGGTTGCATCGCCTGGATTCCGAGGGCCAAGGGGACGTACCCGGAGGGTGCCACGAAGGAGAAGTGGGAAGAGTGGCGGGGCCGGTGGTGCTGGATTGAGGAGGAGAACCCGTCAGCATTCTGCGAGGTTCGCCGGGAGCCGCCAGTCCGTGGAAAAGACTGGGGCGACGTCGACACCGACGATGAGAAGCTCACGATTGCCACCACCAGGATCCTCCGGCTCACCGAGGCCGCGCTCACCCTCGAAATGATAGGGGCGGAATTCATCCGCCGCCGAATCGCTCCTCTGCACAACAAGGGGAGGCCGGCCTGGCTTTTCACGAATGTTGCTGACATCATGAGGCTCCGCCCCGGCCTCGACCACAACCTGACGGTGTTGAGGCACGCCCATCTCTTCCAATGGATCTTCCAGCTCGAGGTCAATAGCGATGGCGAGGTTGAGCGGTCCGGCAAGGCTTCGAGGGCTACCGCGAATGCCGGCAAGGTTGCCAAAGAGCCCGTTTTGAAGTTGTCGGTGATACGTCCATTTTGCATCATGCTTTTATATCAATATTTATTGCATTATGGGCTGTTATTACACATTATATCTCAATACTTATGGCTATTCTCTCTTATTTTACAAGGTTTACCATGAAGAGGGGGAAAGCCGGCAGCTGGAATTCTGGCTGGAAAAGGAGCAAACATTGGAAACCTATTTTGCACAGCTCTAGAAGTCCTGAAACTCCACGAAACAACTTTTTGGAATTAATAAGAATTTTTGAGCGAAATAAATAGGCCACGGGCCCCACACCCTGCCCAGGAGACAGGGGGTGCCCCCCCTATAGGGCGCGCCCCCTATCACCTAGGCCCCCTGGTGGGCCTCCAGCGTCCATCTTCTGCTATATCATCACTTTTACCATGGAAAAAATCTTGGGCAAGCTTACGGGACGAAACTCCGCCGCCACAAGGCGGAACCTTGGCGGAACCAATCTAGGGCTCTGGCGGAGCTGTTCTGCCGGGGACACTTCCCTCTGGGAGGGGTAAATCATCACCAACGTCATCACCAACGATCCTCTCATCGGGAGGGGGTCAATCTCCATCAACATCTTCACCAGCACCATCTCCTCTCAAAACCCTAGTTCATCTCTTGTATCCAATCTTGTATCAAAACCACAAATTGGTATATGTGGGTTGCTAGTAGTGTTGATTACTCCTTGTAGTTGATGCTAATTGGTTTACTTGGTGGAAGATCATATGTTCAGATCCTTTATGCATATTATTACTCCTTTGATTATGAACATAAATATGCTTTGTGAGTAGTTACATTTGTTCCTGAGGACGTGGGAGAAGTCTTGCTATTAGTAGTCATGTGAATTTGGTATTCGTTCGATATTTTCCTGAGATGTATGTTGTTTTTTACGCTAGTGGTGTTATGTGAACGTTGACTACATGACACTTCACCATTATTTGGGCCTAGAGGAAGGCATGGGGAAGTAATAAGTAGATGATGGGTTGCTAGAGTGACAGAAGCTTAAACCCTACTTTATGTGTTGCTTCGTTAGGGGCTGATATGGATCCATATGTTTAATGTTGTGGTTAGGTTTACCTTAATACTCGTTTTGTAGTTGTGGATGCTTGTAATAGGGGTTAATCATAAGTGGGATGCTTGTCCAAGTTAGGGCAGTACCCAAGTACCAGTCCACCCACATATCAAATTATCGAAGTACCGAACGAGAATCATATGAAAGTGATGAAAACTAGCTTGACGATAATTCCCAATGTGTCCTCGGGAGCTCCTTTATTATTATTATAAATTGTCCAGGCTTATCCTTTGCTACATAAAGTATTGGGCCACCTTGCTGCACTTTATTTACTTTACTTACTTGTTGCTCGTTACTATTTATCTTATAACAAAACTATCTATTACCTACAATTTCAGTGCTTGTAGAGAAAACCTTACTGAAAACCACTTATCATTGCCTTCTGCTCCTCATTGGGTTCGACATTCTTACTTATCGAAAGGACTACGATAAATCCCCTACACTTGTGGGTCATCAAGACTCTTTTATGGCGCCGTTGCCGGGGAGTGTAGCGCTTTTGGTGAGTGGAACTTGGTAAGGAAACATTTATATAGTGTGCTGAAATTTTCTGTTACTTATCACTATCGAAACTAATCCTTTGAAGGGCTTGTTTGGGGTATCTTCACCCCAACCAGAAGAGCAAAGAGTTGCTCCTCAACCTACTGAACTTTATGAAAATATTTACTTTGAGATTCCTTCGGGTATGATAGAGAAACTGCTAGCTAATCCATTTGCAGGAGATGGAACATTGCATCCCGATTTAAACCTTATCTTTGTGGATGAAGTTTGTGGATTATTTAAGCTTGCAGGTATTCCCCATGATGTTGTCAAAAGGAAGGTCTTCCCTTTATCTTTGAAGGGAGATGCATTTACATGGTATAGGCTATGTGATGATACGAGATCTTGGAATTATAAGCGATTGGAGTTGGAATTTCACCTGAAGTTCTATCCTATGCATCTTGTTTATCTTGATCAAAATTACATATATAATTTCTGGCCTCGTGAAGGAGAAAGCATCGCTCAAGCTTGGGGGAGGCTTAAGTCAATGTTATATTCATGCCCCAATCATGAGCTCTCTCGGGAAATGATTATTCAGAATTTTTATGCTAGGATTTCTCTTGATAATTGCAACATGCTCGATACTTCCTGTGTTGGTTCTTATATGTTGAAGACTATTGATTTCAAATGGGACTTATTGGAAAGAATTAAACGCAACTCTGAAGATTGGGGTTCCGACGATGGTAAGGAGTCAGGTATGACACCTAAGTTCGATTGTGTTAAATCTTTTATGGATACCGATGCTTTTCGTGGATTTAGCGCTAAGTATGGACTTGACTCTGAGATAGTAGCTACTTTTTGTGAATATTTTGCTACTCACGTTGATCTCCCTAAAGAGAAGTGGTTTAAATATAATCCTCCTATTAAAGTGAAAGTAGTTCCACCTATTACAGTCGAAGAAAAGACTATTACCTATAGTGATCCTATTGTTCCTACTCCTTATGTTGAAAACCCTCCTTTTCCTGTTAGGATAAAGGATCATGCTAAAGCTTCGACTGTTATTCGTAAGAGTAATACTAGGATTTATACACCTCCTGAGCAAATTAATGTTGAACCTAGTATTGCTATTGTTAAAGATCTCTTGGATGAGGACTTAGATGGGCATGTTATTTCTTTCTTGGGTGAGACTGCTAATATTGCTAGACCTGATACTAAGACACGTAGACCTGTCGTAGGCATGCATGTTATTTTTGTTAAAATAGGAGATCATTGTTATCATGGCTTATGTGATATGTATGCCAGTGCTAGTGCGATACCTTATGATCTTTATAAAGAAATTATGCATGACATTGCACCCGTTGAATTAGAAGACATTGATGTTACTATTAATCTTGCTAATAGGGATACCATTAAACCTATTGGGATTGTTAGAGATGTTGTAGTTTTGTGTGGGAAGGTTAAATACCCTGCTGATTTTCTTGTTCTTGGCTCCCCACAAGATGATTTTTGTCCCATTATTTTTGGTAGAGCCTTCTTGAATACCGCTAGTGCTAAGATTAATTGTGAAAAGAATATTGTCACTGTTGGTATAGATGGTATGTCTCATGAGTTTAACTTCGCTAGGTTTTGTAGACAACCTCGTGAAAGGGAACCACCTAGTAAGGATGAGATTATTGGTCTTGCTTCCATTGTTGTTCCTCAACTAATCCGTTAGAACAATATTTGCTAGACCATGAAAATGATATGTTTATGAAGGAAAGGGAAGAAATAGATGAAGTGTTCCTTAAACAGGAACCTATGTTGAAACATAACCTTCCCGTTGAAATTCTTGGGGATCCCCCTCCACCCAAGGGTGATCCCATGTTTGAACTCAAACCATTACCTGATAATCTTAAGTATGCTTATCTTGATGAAAAAGAAATATATCCTGTTATTATTAGTGCTAACCTTTCAGATAAAGAAGAAGAAAGATTATTGAAAACTCTGAAGAAGCACTGAGCAGCTATTGGATATACTCTGGATGATCTTAAGGGCATTAGTCCCACATTATGTCAACACAAGATTTCAGTGGAGAAAGATGCCAAACCAGTTAGAGATCCTCAAAGACGATTAAATCCCAAGATGAAGGAAGTGGTAAGAAAGGAGATACTAAAGCTCCTTGAGGCAGGTATTATTTATCCCGTTGCTGAAAGTGAATGGGTAAGCCCTGTCAATTGTGTCCCTAAAAAGGGAGGTATTACCGTCGTTCCTAATGATAAAGATGAATTGATCCCGCAAAAAATTATTACAGGTTATAGGATGGTAATTGATTTTCGTAAGTTAAATAAAGCTACTAAGAAAGATCATTACCCTTTACCTTTTATTGATCAAATGCTAGAAAGGCTATCCAAACACACACATTTTTGCTTTCTAGATGGGTATTCTGGTTTCTCTCAGATACCTATGTCAGCGAAGGATCAATCTAAAACTACTTTTACTTGCCTTTTGGTACTTTTTCTTATAGACGTATGCCTTTTGGTTTATGTAATGCACCTGCTACCTTTCAAAGATGCATGGTGGCTATATTCTCTCATTTTTGTGAAAAGATTTGTTAGGTATTCATGGATGACTTCTCCATCTATGGATCCTCTTTTTATGATTGTTTGAGCAACCTTAATCGAGTTTTGCAGAGATGCGAAGACACTAGTCTCGTCCTGAATTGGGAAAGGTGTCACTTTATGGTTAATGAAGGCATTGTCTTGGGGCAAAAGATCTTCGAGAGAGGTATTGAAGTTGATAAAGCCAAAGTTGATGCTATTGAAAAGATGCCATGTCCCAAGGACATAAAAGGTATAAGAAGTTTCCTTGGTCATGCCGGTTTTTATAGGAGGTTCATTAAGGACTTTTCTAAAATCTCTATGCCTCTGACTAATTTGTTGCAAAAAGATATTCCTTTTGTCTTTGATGATGATTGTGTAGAAGTGTTTGAAGTGCTTAAGAAAGCTTTGATCACTGCACCTATTGTTCAGCCACCTGATTGGAATTTACCTTTTGAAATTATGTGCGATGCTAGTGATTATGCTGTAGGTGTTGTTTTAGGGCAAAGAGTTGATAAGAAATTGAATGTTGTCTAGTATGCTAGTAAGACTCTTGATACTGCCTAGAGAAATTGTGCTACTACTGAAAAAGAGTTCTTAGCAGTTGTGTTTGCATGTGATAAGTTTAGACCTTATATTGTTGATTCCAAAGTTACTATTCATACTGATCATGCTGCTATTAAACATATGGAAAATAAAGATGCTAAGCCTAGACTCATCAGATGGGTTCTCTTGCTACAAGAATTTGACTTGCATATTATTGATAGAAAGGGAGCTGAGAACGCCGTTGCAGATAACTTGTCTAGGTTAGAGAACGTTCTTGATGACCCACTGCCTATTAATGATAGCTTTCCTGATGAACAATTAGCGGTCGTCAATACTTCTCGTACTGCTCCTTGGTATGCTGATTATGCTAATTACATTGTTGCTAAATATTTAATGCCTAGTTTCACATTCCAGCAAAAGAAAAAGTTCTTTTATGATTTAAGACATTACTTTTGGGATGATCCACACCTTTATAAAGAAGGAGTAGATGGTGTTATTAGACGTTATATGCCTGAGCATGAACAAGGACAGATTCTATGTAAGTGTCACTCTGAATCTTATGGAGGACACCATGCTGGAGATAGAACTGCACACAAGGTACTACAATCTGGTTTTTATTGGCCTACTCTCTTCAAAGATGCTCGTAAGTTTGTCTTATCTTGTGATGAATGTCAAAGATGTTGGGGAACGTTGGAGAAAATAAAATTTTTCCTACGGTTTCACCAAGATCCATCTATGAGTTCATCTAGCAACGAGTGATACGAGTGCATCTACATACCTTTGTAGATCGCGAGCGGAAGCGTTCAAGAGAACGGGGTTGAGGGAATCGTACTCGTCGTGATCCAAATCACCGATGACCAAGTGCCGAACGGACAGCACCTCCGTGTTCAACACACGTACGGAGCGGATGTAGTCTCCTGCACCTTGATCAAGCAAGGAGGAGGGAGAGGTTGAGGAAGATCCAGCAGCACGACGGTGTGGTGGTGGATGCAACAGAGTTCAGGCAGAGCTTCGCCGAGCTTCTGCGAGAGGGAGACGTGTAGTAGAGGAGAGGGATGCGCCAAGACTTCAGGGTGCGGCTGCCCTCCCTCCCCCCTCCTTTATAAAGGCCCCCAGGGGGGGCGCTGGCCCTAGAGATGGGATCTCTAGGGGGGCGGCGGCCAAGGGGGGTGGAGTGCCCCCCAAGGCAAGTGGAGGCGCCCCCCCCCCCACCCTAGGGTTTCCAACCCTAGGCACAAGGGGGCCCAAGGGGAGGCTTACCAGCCCACCAGGGGCTGGTACCCTCCCCACTTCATCCCACAGGGCCCTCCGGGATAGGTGGCCCCACCCGGTGGACCCCCGGGACCCATCCGGTGGTCCCGGTACAATATCGGTGACCCCCGAAACTCTCCCGATGGCCGAAAGTGCACTTCCTATATATAATTCTTTACCTCTGGACCATTCCGGAACTCCTCGTGACGTCCGAGATCTCATCCGGGACTCCGAACAACTTTCGGTTTGCTGCATACTCATATCTCTACAACCCTAGCATCACCAAACCTTAAGTGTGTAGACCCTACGGGTTCGGGAGACATGTAGACATGACCGAGACGGCTCTCCGGTCAATAACCAACAGCGGGATCTGGATACCCATGTTGGCTCCCACATGCTCCTCGATGGTCTCATCCGATGAACCACGATGTCGAGGATTCACTCAACCCCGTATACAATTCCCTTTGTCAATCGGTACATTACTTGCCCGAGACTCGATCGTTGGTATCCCAATACCTCGTTCAGTCTCGTTACCGGCAAGTCACTTTACTCGTACCATAATGCATGATCCCGTGACCAGACACTTGGTCACTTTGAGCTCAATATGATGATGCATTACCGAGTGGGCCCAGAGATACCTCTCCGTCATACGGAGTGACAAATCCCAGTCTCGATCCGTGTCAACCCAACAGACACTTTCGGAGATACCTGTAGTGCACCTTTATAGTCACCGAGTTACGTTGTGACGTTTGGTACACCCAAAGCACTCCTATGGTATCCGGGAGTTACACGATCTTATGGTCTAAGGAAAAGATACTTGACATTGGAAAAGATCTAGCAAAATGAACTACACGATCTTGTGCTATGCTTAGGATTGGGTCTTGTCCATCACGTCATTATCCAAATGATGTGATCCCGTTATCAACGACATCTAATATCCATAGTCAGGAAACCATGACTATCTATTGATCAACGAGCTAGTCAACTAGAGGCTTACTAGGGACATATTATGGTCTATGTGTTCACACGTGTATTACGATTTCTGGATAATACAATTATAGCATGAATAAAGACAATTATCATGAACAAGGAAATATAATAATAATCCTTTTATTATTGCCTCTAGGGCATATTTCCAATAGTCTCCCACTTGCACTAGAGTCAATAATCTAGTTACATTGTGATGAATCGAACACCCATAGAGTTCTGGTGTTGATCATGTTTTGCTCGCGAAAGAGGTTTAGTCAATGGATCTGCGACATTCAGATCCGTATGTACTTTGCGAATATCTATGTCTCCATTTTGAACATTTTCACGGATGGAATTGAAACGACGCTTGATGTGCCTGGTCTTCTTGTGAAACCTGGGCTCCTTGGCAAGGGCAATAGCTCCAGTGTTGTCACAGAAGAGTTTGATCGGCCCCGGCGAATTGGGTATGACTCCTAGGTCGGTGATGAACTCCTTCTCCCAAATTGCTTCATGCGTTGCCTCCGAGGCTGCCATGTACTCCGCTTCACATGTAGATCCCGCCACGACGCTCTGCTTGCAGCTGCACCAGCTTACTGCTCCACCATTCAACATATACACATATTCGGTTTTTGACTTAGAGTCATCCAGATCTGTGTCGAAGCTAGCATCGACGTAACCCTTTACGGCGAGCTCTTCGTCACTTCCATAAACGAGAAACATGTCCTTTGTCCTTTTCAGGTACTTCAGGATATTCTTGACCGATGTCCAGTGTTCCTTGCCGGATTACTTTGGTACCTTCCTACCAAACTTATGGCAAGGTTTACATCAGGTCTGGTACACAGCATGGCATACATAATAGATCCTATGGCTGAAGCATAGGGGATGACACTCATCTCTTCTTTATCTTTTGCCGTGGTCGGGCATTGAGCCGAGCTCAATCTCACACCTTGCAATACAGGCAAGAACCTTTTCTTGGACTGATCCATTTTGAACTTCTTCAAAATCTTATCAAGGTATGTGCTTTGTGAAAGACCTATGAGGCGTCTCGATCTATCCCTATAGATCTTGATGCCTAATATGTAAGCAGCTTCTCCAAGGTCCTTCATTGAAAAACACTTATTCAAGTAGGCCTTATTGCTGTCTAGAAGTTATATATCATTTCCCATCAAAAGTATGTCATCTACATATAATATGAGAAATGCTACAGAGCCCCACTCACTTTCTTGTAAACGCAGGCTTCTCCATAAGTCTGCATAAACCCAAACGCTTTGATCATCTCGTCAAAGCGAATGTTCCAACTCCGAGATGCTTGCACCAGCCCATAAATGGATCGCTGGAGCTTGCACACCTTGTTAGCATTCTTAGGATCGACAAAACCTTCCGGCTGCATCATATACAGTTCTTCCTTAAGATGTCCGTTAAGGAATGCCGTTTTGACGTCCATCTGCCATATCTCATAATCATAGTATGCGGCAATTGCTAACATGATTCGGACGGACTTCAGCTTCGCTACGGGAGGGAAAGTCTCATCGTAGTCAACCCCTTGAACTTGTCGATAACCCTTAGCGACAAGTCGAGCTTTATAGATGGTAATATTACCATCCGCGTCCGTCTTCTTCTTAAAGATCCATTTGTTTTCTATTGCTCGCCGATCATCGGGCAAGTCTGTAAAAGTCCATACATTGTTTTCATACATGGATTCTATCTCGGATTGCATGGCTTCAAGCCATTTGTTGGAATCTGGGCCCGCCATCGCTTCTTCATAGTTCGAAGGTTCACCGTTGTCTAACAACATGATTTCCAGGATAGGGTTGCCATACCACTCTGGTGTGGAACGTGTCCTTGTGGACCTACGAAGTTCAGTAGCAACTTGATCCGAAGTACCTTGATCATCATCATTAATTTCCTCTCCAGTCGGCGTAGGCACCACAGGAACATTTTCCTGAGCTGCACTACTTTCCGGTTCAAGAGGTAGTACTTCATCGAGTTCTACTTTCCTCCCACTTATTCCTTTCGAGAGAAACTCCTTTTCCAGAAAGGATCCGTTCTTGGCAACAAATATCTTGCCCTCAGATCTTAATTAGAAGGTATACCCAATGGTTTCCTTAGGGTATCCTATGAAGACGCATTTTTCCGACTTGGGTTCGAGCTTTTCAGGTTGAAGTTTCTTGACATAAGCATCGCATCCCCGAACTTTTAGAAACGACAGCTTAGGTTTCTTCCCAAACCATAATTCATACGGTGTCGCATCAACGGATTTAGATGGAGCCCTATTTAAAGTGAATGTAGCTGTCTCAAGAGCGTATCCCCAAAATGATAGCAGTAAATCGGTAAGAGACATCATAGACCGCACCATATCCAATAGAGTGCGGTTACGATGTTCGGACACACCGTTACACTGAGGTGTTCCAGGCGGTGTGAGTTGTGAAACGATTCCACATTTCCTTAAGTGTGTACCAAATTCATGACTTAAATATTCTCCTCCATGATCTGATCGTAGGAACTTTATCTTTTGGTCACGTTGATTCTCTACCTCATTCTGAAATTCCTTGAACTTTTCAAAGGTCTCAGACTTGTGTTTCATCAAGTAGACATACCCATATCTACTCAAGTCATCAGTGAGAGTGAGAACATAACGATATCCTCCACGAGCCTCAACGCTCATTGGACCGCACACATCGGTATGTATGATTTCCAATAAGTTGGTTGCTCGCTCCATTATTCCGGAGAACGGAGTCTTGGTCATTTTGCCCATGAGGCATGGTTCGCATGTGTCAAATGATTCATAATCGAGAGACTCTAAAAGTCCATCAGCATGGAGCTTCTTCATGCGCTTGACACCAATGTGACCAAGGCGGCAGTGCCACAAGTATGTGGGACTATCGTTATCAACTTTACATCTTTTGGTATTCACACTATGAATATGTGTAACATTACGTTCGAGATTCATTAAGAATAAACCATTGACCATCGGGGCATGACCATAAAACATATCTCTCATATAAATAGAACAACCATTATTCTCGGATTTAAATGAGTAGCCATCTCGTATCAAACGAGATCCAGATACAATGTTCATGCTCAAACTTGGCACTAAATAACAATTATTGAGGTTTAAAACTAATCCCGTAGGTAAATGTAGAGGTAGCGTGCCGACGGCGATCACATCGACCTTGGAACCATTCCCGACGCGCATCGTCACCTCGTCCTTCGCCAGTCTCCGCTTATTCCGCAGCTCCTGCTGTGAGTTACAAATATGAGCAACGACACCGGTATCAAATACCCAGGAGTTACTACGAGTACTGGTAAGGTACACATCAATTACATGTATATCAAATATACCTTTAGTGTTGCCGGCCTTCTTGTCTGCTAAGTATTTGGGGCAGTTCCGCTTCCAGTGACCCTTCCCTTTGCAATAAAAGCACTCAGTCTCAGGCTTGGGTCCATTCTTTGACTTCTTCCCGGCAACTGGCTTACCGGTGCGGCAACATCCTTGCCGTCCTTCTTGAAGTTCTTCTTACCCTTGCCCTTCTTGAACTTAGTGGTTTTATTGACCATCAACACTTGATGTTCCTTTCTTGATTTCTACCTCTGCTGACTTCAGCATTGAAAATACTTCAGGAATAGTTTTCACCATCCCCTGCATATTGTAGTTCATCACAAAGCTCTTGTAGCTCGGTGGGAGCGACTGAAGGATTCTGTCAATGGCCGCCTCGTCCGGGAGGTTAATGTCCAGCTGGGACAGGCGGTTGTGCAACCCAGACATTTTGAGTATGTGCTCACTGACAGAACTATTTTCCTCCATCTTACAACTATAGAACTTGTCGGAGACTTCATATCTCTCGACCCGGGCATGAGCTTGGAAAACCATTTTCAGCTCCTCGAACATCTCATATGCTCCGTGTTGCTCAAAACGCTTTTGGAGCCCCGGTTCTAAGCTGTAAAGCATGCCGCACTGAACGAGGGAGTAATCATCAGCACGTGACTGCCAAGCGTTCATAACTCTTGGTTCTCTGGGATGGGTGCTTCACCTAGCGGTCCTTCTAGGACATATGCTTTCTTGGCAGCTATGAGGATGATCCTCAGGTTCCGGACCCAGTCCATATAGTTGCTGCCATCATCTTTCAGCTTGGTTTTCTCTAGGAACGCGTTGAAGTTCATGTTGACATGAGCGTTGGCCATTTGATCTACAAGACATATTTGCAAAGGTTTTAGACTAAGTTCATCTAATCAAATTATCTAATGAACTCCCACTTAGATTAGACATCCCTCTAGTCATCTAAGTGTTACACGATCCGAGTCGACTAGGCCGTGTCCGATCATCACGTGAGATGGACTAGTCATCATCGATGAACATCTCCATGTTGATCGTATCTTCCATACGACTCATGTTCGACCTTTCGGTCTCTGTGTTCCAAGGCCATGTCTGTACATGCTAGGCTCATCAAGTTAACCCTAAGTGTTTTGCATGTGTAAAACAGTCTCACACCCGTTGTATGTGAACGTAGGAATCTATCACACCCGATCATCACGTGGTGCTTCGAAACGACGAACTTTAGCAATGGCGCACAGTTAGGGGGAACACTTTCTTGAAATTATTATGAGGGATCATCTTATTTACTACCATCGTTCTAAGTAAACAAGATGCATAAACATAATAAACATCACATGCAATTATATAGTAGTGACATGATATGGCCAATATCATATAGCTCCTTTGATCTCCATCTTCGGGGCTCCATGATCATCTTCGTCACCGGCATGACACCATGATCTCCATCACCATGATCTCCATCATCGTGTCTCCATGAAGTTGCTCGCCAACTATTACTTCTACTACTATGGCTAACGGTTTAGCAATAAAGTAAAGTAATTACATGGCATTAAATCATTGACAAGCAGGTCATACAATAATTAAGACAACTCCTATAGCTCCTGCCGGTTGTCATACTCATCGACATGCAAGTTGTGATTCCTATTACAAGAACTTGATCTCATACATCACAATATATCATTCATCATTCATCACAACTTTTGGCCATATCACATCACAAAGCAATTGATGCAAAAACAAGTTAGACGTCCTCTAATTGTTGTTGCATCTTTTACGTGGCTGCAATAGGGTTCTAGCAAGAATGTTTTCTTACCTACGAAAAAGCCATAACGTGATTTTTCAACTTCTATTTACCCTTCATAAGGACCCTTTTCATCGAATCCTCTCCAACTAAAGTGGGAGAGACAGACACCCGCTAGACACCTTATGCAACTAGTGCATGTCAGTTGGTGGAACCTATCTCACGTAAGCGTACGTGTAAGGTCGGTCCGGGCCGCTTCATCCCACAATACCGCTGAAGCAAAATAAGACTAGTAGCGGCAAGAAAGTTGACAACATCTACGCCCACAACAAATTTGTGTTCTACTCGTGCAATAGAGAACTACGCATAGACCTAGCTCATGATGCCACTGTTGGGGAACGTTGCAGAAAATAAAAAAATTCCTACGGTTTCACCAAGATCCATCTATGAGTTCATCTAGCAATGAGTGATAGGAGTGCATCTACATACCTTTGTAGATTGCGAGCGGAAGCGTTCAAGAGAACGGGGTTGAGGGAGTCGTACTCGTCGTGATCCAAATCACCGATGACCAAGTGCCGAACGGACAGCACCTCCGCGTTTAACACACGTACGGAGTGGATGACGTCTCCCTCACCTTGATCCAGCAAGGAGGAGCGAGAGGTTGAGGAAGATCCAGCGTCACGACGGCGTGGTGGTGGATGCAGCAGAGTTCCGGCAGAGCTTCACCGAGCTTCTGCGAGAGGGAGAGGTGTAGCAGGGGAGAGGGAGGCGCCAAGACTTCAGGGTGCGGCTGCCCTCCCTCCCCCCTCCTTTATATAGGCCCCCAGGGGGGGCGCCGGCCCGAGAGATGGGATCTCTAGGGGGGCGGTGGCCAAGGGGGGTGGAGTGCCCCCCAAGGCAAGTGGAGGTGCCCCCCCACCCTAGGGTTTCCAACCCTAGGCGCAGGGGGGGCCCAAGGGGGTGCGCACCAGCCCACCAGGGGCTGGTCCCCTCACTACTTCAGCCCACGGGGCCCTCCGGGATAGGTGGTCCCACCCGGTGGACCCCCGGGACCCATTCGGTGGACCCCCGGGACCCATTCGGTGGTCCCGGTACAATACCGGTGACCCCCGAAACTCTCCCGATGGCCGAAACTGCACTTCCTATATATAATTCTTTACCTTCGGACCATTCCGGAACTCCTCGTGACGTCCAGGATCTCATCCGGGACTCTGAACAACTTTCGGTTTGTTGCATACTCATATCTCAACAACCCTAGCGTCACTGAACCTTAAGTGTGTGGACCCTACGGGTTCGGGAGACATGTAGACATGACCGAGACGGCTCTCCGGTCAATAACCAACAGCGGGATCTGGATACCCATGTTGGCTCCCACATGCTCCTCGATGATCTCATCGGATGAACCACGATGTCGAGGATTCACTCAACCCCGTATACAATTCCCTTCGTCAATCGGTACGTTACTTGCCCGAGACTCGATCGTCGGTATCCCAATACCTCGTTCAGTCTCGTTACCGGCAAGTCACTTTACTCGTACCATAATGCATGATCCTGTGACCAGACACTTGGTCACTTTGAGCTCAATATGAGGATGCATTACCGAGTGGGCCCAGAGATACCTCTCCGTCATACGGAGTGACAAATCCCAGTCTCGATCCGTGTCAACCCAACAGACACTTTCAGAGATACCTGTAGTGCACCTTTATAGTCACCCAGTTACGTTGTGACGTTTGGTACACCCAAAGCACTCCTACGGTATCCGGGAGTTACAAGATCTCATGGTCTAAGGAAAAGATACTTGACATTGGAAAAGCTCTAGCAAAATGAACTACACGATCTTGTGCTATGCTTGGGATTGGGTTTTGTCCATCACATCATTATCCTAATGATGTGATCCCGTTATCAACGACATCTAATGTCCATAGTCAGGAAACCATGACTATCTGTTGATCAACGAGCTAGTCAACTAGAGGCTTACTAGGGACATATTATGGCCTATGTATTCACATGTGTATTACGATTTTCGGATAATACAATTATAGCATGAATAAAGACAATTATCATGAACAAGAAATATAATAATAATCCTTTTATTATAGCCTCTAGGGCATATTTCCAATAAAAGAATAGGTAACATTAGTAGACGTCAAGAAATGGCTATGAATTATTCTCTTGTTATTGAATCGTTTGATGTTTGGGGCTTTGATTATATGGGACCTTTTCCCGCCTCTAATGGTTATACATATATTTTAGTTGTTGTTGATTACATTACTAAGTGGGTAGAAACTATTCCAACTAGTAGTGCTGATCATAACACTTCTGTTAAAATGCTTTAAGAAGTTATTTTTCTGAGGTTTGGAGTCCCTAGATATCTTATGACTGATGGTGGTTCACATTTTATTCAAGGTGCTTTATGTAAGATGCTTGCTAAGTATGATGTCAATCATATAATAGCATCTCCTTATCATCCGCAGTCTAGTGGTCAAGTAGAGTTGAGCAATAGAGAGCTCAAATTAATTTTGCAAAAGACTATGAATAGATCTAGAAAGAATTGGTCCAAAAATCATGATGATGCATTATGTGCCTATAGAACTGCATACAAAAATCCTATGGGTATGTCTCCTTATAAGATGGTTTATGGAAAAGTGTGTCATTTACCTCTTGAACTTGAACATAAAGCATATTGGGCTATTAAAGAGCTTAATTATGACTTCGAACTTGCCGGTGAGAAGAGGTTATTTGATATTAGCTCACTTGATGAATGGAGAACCCAAGCATATGAGAATGCCAAGCTTTTCAAAGAAAAAGTCAAATGCTGGCATGATAAGAGGATACAAAACCGTGAGTTTAACATAGGAGATTATGTGTTATTATTCAACTCTCGTTTAAGATTTTTTGCAGGAAAACTTCTCTCAAAATGGGAAGGTCCCTACGTTATCGAGGAGGTCTATCGTTTTGGTGCTATAAAAATCAACAACTTCGAACGCACAAATCCGAGGGTGGTAAACGGTCAAAGAATTAAAAACTATATTTCAGGTAATCCTATCAATGTTGAATCTAATATTATTGAAACCGTAACCCCTGAGGAATACATAAGGAACACTTTCTAGAACGTTCCAGACTCCGAAAAGGTATAGGTATGTGGTACGGTAAGTAAACCGACTCCAAAACAGCCCTAATGGCAATTTTTATCAGTTTTGGAATATTTAAGAATTATAGGAAGAAAGAAGTAGTCCAAAAGGGACACGAGGCTCCCACAAGAGTGGAGGGCGCGCCACCCCTGTAGGGCGCGCCCCCTGTCTCGTGGGCACCTCGTGTGCCTCCCGGACTCCGTTTTCTTGCATGTTACGTATTTTGGTCGATAAAAATTCATTATGTATACTCCCGAAGGTTTTGACCACCGTATCACGCAAATATCCTCTGTTTTCGTTTCGAGCTGTTTCTGTTACAGATTTAGAGCACCATGACTTCACCCTCCTTCAACCATGAAGACAAGGATGCTTGGCTTTTGAAGATAGAGCTGAAAAGAGAAGAACCAGAAGAGATCAACAAGGATGAAGGGATCAAGAAAGCCATGGAGGTTCAATCTCCGGCGGTGAAAGGAGAAGATATCCCTCAACCTTTACCTAACCTCTTTACTCCAACAGAGATTGAAGCTTTCAAGATGATTGGGTTAGCTCGCATACAAAACAAGTATCTCACACATGAGAATATTCTGTTGAAGGATCATATTGCTGGGCTTAAGGGCATTATCCGCAAGTTGGAGGAACTTTTACGCTCAATGTGCGATTATTCACCGTCATCAACAACTCCTACTTCACCACCTCCGAGATAATCGCATGGGTATGGGCACTCCCCTTGGCAACTGCCAAGCTTGGGGGAGGTGCCCCGGTATCGTATCACCATCACACTCCTATCTTTACCGCTTTATTTAGTTCGATCCTTTTAGTAGTATCTTGATCTAGTAGTTTTGATATCAAGTAGTTTGAGTTTTGCTTTGTGATCTCTTTATGTATTCGAGTTCGTGAGCTATCTATAATAAAGATTAGTTCTGAGTCAAGGGCTTTGCTATGTGCTATGATCTTGAGAAAATAGAAAGAATAAAAGAGTTCATATTGATCTTATGGACAGTGATAACTTGACATATAGAAAGTATGAGGCATAAAAAAATGTTGAGAGTTGATGAACATAGCCTTGGTCATCGTTGCAATTAATAGGAAGTGATAAGGAAAGAGGGGTTCACATATAAATATATTATCTTGGAAATCCTTTATGATTGTGAAGCACTCATTAAGTATGACATGCTAAAAGAGTTGATGCTGGACAAGGAAGACAACATAATGGTTTATGTTTTTCGACATCTCAGTTAAAGTATATTGTCATTGACCTTCCAAACATGTTGAGGCTGCCTTTCCCCCTCATGCTAGCCAAATTCCTTGCACCAAGTACAGATACTACTTGTGCTTCCAAATATCCTTAGACCCAGTTTTGCCATGAGAGTCCACCATACCTACCTATGGATTGAGTAAGATCCTTCAAGTAAGTTGTCATCAGTGCAAGCAATAAAAATTTCTCTCTAATTATGTATGACTTATTAGTGCGGAGAAAATAAGCTTTGTACGAACTTGTTGTGGAAGTAATAAAAGTGACGGACTGCATAATAAAGGTCCACATACAAGGGGCAATATAAAGTGACGTTCTTTTGCATTAAGATTTTATGCATCAACCCTAAATGCGCAACCTCTGCTTCCCTCTGCGAAGGGCCTATCTTTTACTTTATGTTTTTACTTTATGCTTGAGTCAAGGTGATCCTCACCTTTCCCTTTTTCATTTTATCCTCTGGAAAGCTCCTCGTGTTTGAAAGATCATGATATATATATATATATATATATATATCCAATTGGATGTAAGTTAGCATGGGCTATTATTGTTAACATCACCTAAAGGTGAATACGTTGGGAGGCAACACAATAAGCCCCTATCTTTCTCAGTGTCCGGCTGAAACTACATAACCACAAGTAATGCGTGAGTGTTAGCAATTGTAGAAGACTACGAGATAGTTGAGTATGTGAGTTGCTGAAAATCTCTTTTATTGACTCTTTCTGATGTTTCGATAAATTGCAGTTGTTTCAATGACTGAGATTATAGTTTGTTAGCTCCCAATGAAGTTTTTGAACCATACTTGACATTGTGAATTGCTTGTTACTTGAGCATAGGAAATCATATGACAAAATCTATATATGTTGCTGTTATTAGAATGATCATGATGCCCTCATGTCCGTATTTTATTTTTATCGACACCTCTATCTCTAAAAATGTGGACATAATTTTCGATTTCGGCTTCCGCTTGAGGACAAGCAAGGTCTAAGCTTGGGGGAGTTGATACGTCCATTTTGCATCATGCTTTTATATCAATATTTATTGCATTATGGGTTGTTATTACACATTATATCTCAATACTTATGGCTATTATCTCTTATTTTACAAGGTTTACCATGAAGAGGGGGAATGCCGACAGCTGGAATTCTGGCTAGAAAAGGAGCAAACGTTGGAAACCTATTCTACACAGCTCCAAAAGTCCTGAAACTCCACGAAACAACTTTTTGGAATTAAAGAATTTCTGAGCGAAATAAATAGGCCAGGGAGGCCACACCCAGTCCAGGAGATAGGGGGGCGCCCCCCCCCCCTATAGGGCATGCCCCCCTATCTCCTGGGCCCCCTGGTGGGCCTCCGGCGTCCATCTTCTGCTATATCATCACTTTTACCCTGGAAAAAATCGTTGGCAAGCTTACAGGACGAAACTCCGCCACCATGAGGCGGAACCTTGGCGGAACCAATCTAGGGCTCTGGCGGAGCTGTTCTGCCGGGGACACTTCCCTCTGGGAGGGGTAAATCATCACCAACGTCATCACCAACGATCCTCTCATCGGGAGGGGGTCAATCTCCATCAACATCTTCACCAGCACCATCTCCTCTCAAAACCCTAGTTCATATCTTGTATCCAATCTTGTATCAAAACCACAAATTGGTACCTGTGGGTTGCTAGTAGTGTTGATTACTCCTTGTAGTTGATGCTAATTGGTTTACTTGGTGGAAGATCATATGTTCAGATCCTTTATGCATATTATTCCTCCTCTGATTATGAACATGAATGTGCTTTGTGAGTAGTTACGTTTGTTCCTGAGGACATGGGAGATGTCTTGCTATTAGTAGTCATGTGAATTTGGTATTCGTTCGATATTTTGATGAGATGTATGTTGTCTTTTCCTCTAGTGGTGTTATGTGAACGTTGACTACATGACACTTCACCATTATTTGGGCCTAGAGGAAGGCATGGGAAATAATAAGTAGACGATGGGTTGCTAGAGTGACATAAGCTTAAACCCTAGTTTATGCGTTGCTTCCTTAGGGGTTGATATGGATCCATATGTTTAATGTTGTGGTTAGGTTTACCTTAATACTTCTTTTGTAGTTGCGGATGCTTGCAATAGGGGTTAATCATAAGTGGGATGCTTGTCCAAGTTAGGGCAGTACCCAAGTACCGGTCCACCCACATATCAAATTATCAAAGTAGCGAACGTGAATCATTTGAGCGTGATGAAAACTAGCTTGACGATAATTCCCAATGTGTCCTCGGGAGCTCCTTTCTCATTATTAGAAATTGTCCAGGCTTAACCTTTGCTACATAAAGGATTGGGCCACCTTGCTGCACTTTATTTACTTTATTTACTTGTTACTCGTTACTATTTATCTATCACAAAACTATCTATTACCTAAAATTTCAGTGCTTGTAGAGAAAACCTTACTGAAAACCGCTTATCATTTCCTTCTGCTCCTCGTTGGGTTCGACAATCTTACTTTTCGAAAGGACTACGATAGATCCTCTACACTTGTGAGTCATCAAGTCTCTTTTCTGGCACCGTTGCTAGGGAGTGTAGCTCTTTTTGTGAGTGGAACTTGGTAAGGAAACATTTATATAGTGTGCTGAAATTTTCTGCTACTTGTCACTATGGAAACTAATCCTTTGAGGGGCTTGTTTGGGGTATCTTCACCCCAACCAGAAGAGCAAAGATTTGCTCCTCAACCTACTGAACTTGATGAAAATATTTACTTTGAGATTCCTTCGAGTATGATAGAGAAACTGCTAGCTAATCCATTTGCAGGAGATGGAACATTGCATCCCGATTTACACCTTATCTTTGTGGATGAAGTTTGTGGATTATTTAAGCTTGCAGGTTTTCCCTTTATCTTTGAAGGGAGATGCAATGACATGGTATAGGCTATGTGATGATACAAGATCTTGGAATTATAAGCGATTGAAGTTGGAATTTCACCAAAAGTTCTATCCTATGCATCTTGTTCATCGTGATCGTAATTACATATATAATTTCTGGCCTCGTGAAGGAGAAAGCATCGCTCAATCTTGGGGGAGGCTTAAGTCAATGTTATATTCATGCCCCAATCATGAGCTCTCTTGGGAAATGATTATTCAGAATTCCTATGCTCGGCTTTCTCTTGATAATCGCAACATGCTCGATACTTCCTGTGCTGGTTCTTATATGCTGAAGACTGTTGATTTCAAATGGGATTTATTGGAAAGAATTAAACGCAACTCTGAAGATTGGGGTTCCGACGATGGTAAGGAGTCAGGTATGACACCCAAGTTCGATTGTGTTAAATCTTTTATGGGTACCGATGTTTTTCGTGGATTTAGCGCTAAGTATGGACTTGACTCTGAGATAGTAGCTACTTTTTGTGAATCTTTTGCTACTCACGTTGATCTCCCTAAGGAGAAGTGGTTTAAATATAATCCTCCTATTGAAGTGAAAGTAGTTGCACCTATTACAGTCGAAGAATAGACTATTACCTATAGTGATCCTATTATTCCTACTGCTTATGTTGAAAAACCTCATTTTCCTGTTAGGATAAAGGAACATGCTAAATCTTCGACTGTTGTTCGTAAGAGTAATACTAGGACTTATACACCTCCTGAAGAAATTAATGTTGAACCTAGTATTGCTATGGTTAAAGATCTCTTGGAGAGGACTTAGATGGGCATGTTATTTCTTTCTTGGGTGAGACTACTAATATTGCTAGACCTGATACTAAGACACGTAGACCTGTCGTACGCATGCCTGTTATTTCTATTAAAATAGGAGATCATTGTTATCATGGCTTATGTGATATGTGTGCTAGTGCTAGTGTGATACCTTATGATCTTTATAAAGAAATTATGCATGACGTTGCACCCGTTGAATTAGAAGACATTGATGTTACTATTAAGATTGCTAATAGGGATACCATTAAACCTATTGGGATTGTTAGAGATGTTGAAGTTTTGTGTGGGGAGGTTAAACACCCTGCTGATTTTCTTGTTCTTGCTTCCCCACAAGATGCCTTTTGTCCCATTATTTTTGGTAGACCCTTCTTCAATACTGCTAGTGCTAAGATTAATTGTGAAAAGAATATTGTCACTGTTGGCATAGATGGTATGTCTCATGAGTTTAATTTCGCTAAGTTTAGTAGACAACCTCGTGAAAGGGAACCACCTAGTACGGATGAGATTATTGGTCTTGCTTCCATTGTTGTTCCTCCAACTGATCCGTTAGAACAATATTTGCTAGACCATGAAAACGATATGTTTATGAGGGAAAGGGAAGAAATAGATGAAATATTCCTTAAACAGGAACATATGCTGAAACATAACCTTCCCATTGAAATTCTTGGGGATCCCCCTCCACCCAAGGGTGATCCCATGTTTGAACTTAAACCATTACCTGATAATCTTAAGTATGCTTATCTTGATGAAAAAGAAATATATCTTGTTATTATTAGTGCTAACCTTTCAGAGAAAGAAGAAGAAAGACTATTGAAAACTATGAAGAAGCACCGAGCTGCTATTGGATATACTCTGGATGATCTTAAGGGCGTTAGTCCCATGTTATGTCAAACAAAATTAATATGGAGGACGATGCCAAACCAGTTAGAGATCCTCCAAGACAATTAAATCCCAAGATGAAGGAACTGGTAAGAAAGGAGATACTAAAGCTCCTCGAGGCAGGTATTATTTATCCCGTTGCTGATAGTGAATGGGTAAGACCTGTCCATTGTGTCCCTAAAAAGGGAGGTATTGCCGTAATTCCTAATGATAAAGATGAATTGATCCCGCAAAGAATTATTACAGGTTATAGGATGGTAATTGATTTCCGTAAGTTAAATAAAGCTACTAAGAAAGATCATTACCTTTACCTTTTATTGATCAAATGCTAGAAAGGCTATCCAAACACACACATTTTTGCTTTCTAGATGGTTATTCTGGCTTCTCTCAAATACCTGTGTCCGCGAAGGATCAATCTAAAACTACATTTAATTGCCCTTTTGGTACTTTTGCTTATAGACGTATGCCTTTTCGTTTATGTAATGCACCTGCTACCTTTCAAAGATGCATGATGGATATATTCTCTTATTTTTGTGAAAACATTTGTGAGGTATTCATGGATGACCTCTCCGTCTATGGATCCTCTTTTGATGATTGTTTGAGAAACCTTGATCGAGTTTTGCAGAGATGCGAAGACACTAGTCTTGTCCTGAATTGGGAAAAGTGTCACTTTATGGTTAATGAAGGCATTGTCTTGGGGCACAAGATCTCCTAGAGAGGTATTGAAGTTGATAAAGCCAAAGTTAATGCTATTGAAAAGATGCCATGTCCCAAGGACATAAAAGGTATAAGAAGTTTCCTTGGTCATGCCAGTTTTTATAGGAGGTTCATTAAGGACTTTTCTAAAATCTCTAGGCCTCTGACTAATTTACTGCAAAAAGATATTCCTTTTGTCTTTGATTATGATTATGTAGAAGCTTTTGTAACACTTAAGAAAGCTTTGATCACCGCACCTATTGTTCAGCCACCTGATTGGAATTTACCTTTTGAAATTATGTGTGATGCTAGAGATTATGTTGTAGGTGCTGTTCTTGGGCAAAGAGTTGATAAGAAATTGAATGGTATCCAGTATGCTAGTAAGACTCTTGATACTACCCAGAGAAATAAGTTTAGACCTGATATTATTCTTAGCAGTTCTTAGCAGTTGCATTCGCATGTGATAAGTTTAGACCTTATATTGTTGATTCCAAAGTTACTATTCACACTGATCATGCTACTATTAAATATCTTATGGAAAAGAAAGATGCTAAGCCTAGACTCATTAGATGGGTTCTCTTGCTCCAAGAATTTGACTTGCATATTATTGTTAGAAAAGGAGCTGAGAACCCCGTTGCGGATAACTTGTCTAGGTTAGAGAATGTTCTTGATGACCCACTGCCTATTAATGATAGCTTTCCTGATGAACAATTAGCGGTCGTCAATGCTTCTCGTACTGCTCCTTGGTATGCTGATTATGCTAATTACATTGTTGCTAAATTTATACCGCCTAGTTTCACATACCAGCAAAAGAAAAAGTTCTTTTATGATTTAAGACATTACTTCTGGGATGATCCACACCTTTATAAAAAATGAGTAGATGGTGTTATTAGACATTCTGTGCCTGAGCATGAACAGGAACAGATTCTACGTAAGTGTCACTCTGAATCTTATGGAGGACACCACGCTGGAGATAGAACTGCACACAAGGTACTACAATCTGGTTTTTATTGGCCTACTCTTTTCAAAGATGCTCGTAAGTTTGTCTTATCCTGTGATGAATGTCAGAGAATAGGTAACATTAGTAGACGTCGAGAAATTCCTATGAATTACTCTCTTGTTATTGAACCATTTGATGTTTGCGGATTTGATTATATGGGACCTTTTCCTGCCTCTAATGGTTATACACATATTTTAGTTGTTGTTGGTTACGTTACTAACTGGGTAGAAGCTATTCCAACTAGTAGTGCTGATCATAACACTTCTATTAAAATGCTTAAAGAAGTTATTTTTCAGAGGTTTGGAGTCCCTAGATATCTTATGACTGATGGTAGTTCACATTTTATTCATGGTGCTTTCCGTAAGATGCTTGCTAAGTATGATGTTAATCATAGAATAGCATCTCCTTATCATCCGCAGTCTAGTGGTCAAGTAGAGTTGAGCAATAGAGAGCTCAAATTAATTTTGCGAAAGACTGTGAATAGATCTAGAAAGAATTGGTCCAAAAAACTTGATGATGCATTATGGGCCTATAGAACTGCATACAAAAATCCTATGGGTACGTCTCCTTATAAGATGGTTTATGGAAAAGCGTGTCATTTACCTCTTGAACTTGAACATAAAGCATATTGGGCTATTAAAGAGCTTAATTATGACTTCAACCTTGCCGGTGAGAAGAGGTTATTTGATATTAGCTCACTTGATGAATGGAGAACCCAAGCATATCAGAATGCCAAGCTTTTCAAAGAAAAAGTCAAACGCTGGCATGATAAGAGGATACAAAAGCGTGAGTTTAACGTAGGACATTATGTGTTATTATTCAACTCTCGTTTAAGACTTTTTGCAGGAAAACTTCTCTCAAAATGGGAAGGTACCTACGTTATCGAGGAGGTCTATCATTCTGGTGCTATAAAGATCAACAACTTCGAAGGCACAAATCCGAGGGTGGTAAACGGTCAAAGAATTAAACACTATATTTCAGGTAATCCTATCAATGTTGAAACTAATATTATTAAAACCGTAACCCCCAGGGAATACATAAGGGGCACTTTCCAGAACGTTCCAGACTCCGAAAAGGCATAGGTATGTGGTACGGTAAGTAAACCGACTCCAAAACAACTCCAATGGCAATTTTTATCAGTTTTGGAATATTTAAGAATTTTAGGAAGAAAGAAGTAGTCCGAAAGGGACACGAGGCTCCCACGAGAGTGGAGGGCGCCCCCCTGTAGGGCGCGCCAACATGTCTCGTGGGCACCTCGTGTGCCCCTCGGACTCCATTTTCTTGCAAGTTATGTATTTTGGTCGGCAGAAATTCATTATATATACTCCCGAAGGTTTTGACCACCGTATCGCACAAATATCCTCTCTTTTCATTTCGAGTTGTTTCTGTTGTAGATTTAGAGCACCATGACTTCACCCTCCTTCAACCATGAAGACAAGGATGCTTGGCTTTTGAAGATAGAGCTGAAAAGAGAAGAACCAGAAGAGATCAACAACAACTCCTACTTCACCACCTCCGAGGAAATAATTACATGGGTATGGGCACTCCCCTTGGCAACTGCCAAGCTTGGGGGAGGCGCCCAGGTATCGTATCACCATCACAATCCTATCTTTACCGCTTTATTTAGTTCGATCCTTTTAGTAGTATCTTGATCTAGTAGTTTGAAGTTTTCATATCAAGTAGTTTTGACTTTTGCATTGTGATCTCTTTTTGTATTCGAGTTCGTGAGCTATCTATAATAAAGATTAGTGTTGAGTCAAGGGATTTTCTATGTGCTATGATCTTGAGAAAGTAGAACGAATAAAAGAGTTCATATTGATCTTACGGATAGTGATAACTTCACACATAGAAAGTATGAGGCATAAAAATTGTTGGGAGTTGATGAAGGTAGCCTTGGTCATCGTTGCAATTAATAGGAAGTGATAAGGAAAGAGGGGTTCACATATAAATATATTATCTTGGACATCTTTTATGATTGTGAAGCACTCATTAAGTATGACATGCTAAAAGAGTTGATGTTGGACAAGGAAGACAACGTAATGGTTTACGTTTTCCGACATCTCAGTTAAAGTATATTGTCATTGACCTTCCAAACATGTTGAGCTTGCCTTTCCCCCTCATGCTAGCCAAATTCCTTGCACCAAGTAGAGATACTACTTGTGCTTCCAAATATCCTTAAACCCAGTTTTGCCATGAGAGTCCACCATACCTACCTATAGATTGAGTAAGATCCTTCAAGTAAGTTGTCATCGGTGCAAGCAATAAATGCCTATGAATTATTCTCTGAGAGAGGTATTGAAGTTGATAAAGCCAAAGTTGATGCTATTGAAAAGATGCCATGTCCCAAGGACATAAAAGGTATAAGAAGTTTCCTTGGTCATGTCGGTTTTTATAGGAGGTTCATTAAGGAATTTTCTAAAATCTCTAGGCCTTTGACTAATTTATTGCAAAAAGATATTCCTTTTGTATTTGATGATGATTGTGTAGAAGTGCTTGAAGTGCTTAAGAAAGCTTTGATCACTGCACCTATTGTTCAGCCGCCTGATTGGAATTTACCTTTTGAAATTATGTGTGATGCTAGTGATTATGATGTAGGTGTTGTTTTAGGGCAAAGAGTTGATAAGAAATTGAATGTTATCCAGTATGCTAGTAAGACTCTTGATACTGCCCAGAGAAATTATGCTACTACTGAAAAAGAGTTCTTAGCAGTTGTGTTTGCATGTGATAAGTTCAGACCTTATATTGTTGATTCCAAAGTTACTATTCACACTGATCATGCTGCTATTAAATATCTTATGGAAAATAAAGATGCTAAGCCTAGACTCATTAGATGGGTTATCTTGCACCAAGAATTTGACTTGCATATTATTGATAGAAAGGGAGCTGAGAACCCCGTTGCAGATAACCTGTCTAGGTTAGAGAATGTTCTTGATGACCCACTGCCTATTAATGATAGCTTTCCTGATGAACAATTATCGGTCGTCAATGCTTCTCGTACTGCTCCTTGGTATGCTGATTATGCTAATTACATTGTTGCTAAATATTTACCGCCTAGTTTCACATACCAGCAAAAGAAAAAGTTCTTTTATGATTTAAGACATTACTTCTGGGATGATCCACACCTTTATAAAGAAGGAGTAGATGGTGTTATTAGACGTTATGTGCCTGAGCATGAATAGGAATAGATTCTAGGTAAGTGTCACTCTAAATCTTATGGAGGACACCATGCTGGAGATAGACCTGCACACAAGGTACTACAATCTGGTTTTTATTGGCCTACTCTGTTCAAAGATGCTCGTGAGTTTGTCTTATCTTGTGATGAATGTCAAAGAATAGGTAACATTAGTAGACGTCAAGAAATGCCTATGAATTATTCTCTTGTTATTGAACCGTTTGATGTTTGGGGCTTTGATTATATGGGACCTTTTCTTGCCTCTAATGGTTATACACATATTTTAGTTGTTGTTGATTACGTTACTAAGTGGGTAGAAGCTATTCCAACTAGTAGTGCTGATCATAACACTACTATTAAAATGCTTAAAGAAGTTATTTTTCTGAGGTTTGGAGTCCCTAGATATCTTATGACTGATGGTGGTTCACATTTTTTTCATGGTGCTTTCCGTAAGATGCTTGCTAAGTATGATGTCAATCATATAATAGCATCTCCTTATCATCCGCAGTCTAGTGGTCAAGTAGAGTTGAGCAATAGAGAGCTCAAATTAATTTTGCAAAAGACTGTGAATAGATCTAGAAAGAATTGGTCCAAAAAACTTGATGATGCATTATGGGCCTATAGAACTGCATACAAAAATCCTATGGATATGTCTCCTTATAAGATGGTTTATGGAAAAGCGTGTCATGTACCTCTTGAACTTGAACATAAAGCATATTGGGCTATTAAAGAGCTTAATTATGACTTCAAACTTGCCGGTGAGAAGAGGTTATTTGATATTAGCTCACTTGATGAATGGAGAACCCAAGCATATGAGAATGCCAAGCTTTTCAAAGAAAAAGTCAAACGCTGGCATGATAAGAGGATACAAAACCGTGAGTTTAACGTAGGAGTTTATGTGTTATTATTCAACTCTCGTTTAAGATTTTTTGCAGGAAAACTTCTCTCAAAATGGGAAGGTCCCTACGTTATCGAGGAGGTCTATCATTCTGGTGCTATAAAAATCAACAACTTCGAAGGCACAAATCCGAGGGTGGTAAACGGTCAAAGAATTAAATTAAACACTATATTTTAGGTAATCCTATCAATGTTGAAACTAATATTATTGAAACCATAACCCCTGAGGAATACATAAGGGACACTTTCCAGAACATTCCAGAATCCGAAAATGTATAGGTATGTGGTACGGTAAGTAAACCGACTCCAAAACAACTCCAATGGCAATTTTTATCAGTTGTGGAATATTTAAGAATTTTTGGAAGAAAGAAGTAGTCCGAAAGGGACACGAGGCTCCCACAAGAGTGGAGGGCGCCCCCCCCCCTGTAGGGCGCGCCTCCTGTCTCGTGGGCACCTCGCACTAGTAGAAAAAGGGTCAAATGTGAGACACATTAGTCCCGGTTTGTAACAGAACCGGCACTAATGTGTCCATTAGTGCCGGTTCCAACGGCTAGGCAGGAGGAGCTCTTTAGTACCGGTTCGTGGCAAACCTTTAGCACCGGTTCGTGCCACGAACCTGTACTAAAGAAAGTGGTGGCAGGATGTTGTCAGAGTGGGGCCCTTCCAGCACATTTAGTACCGGTTCGTGGCACGAACCGGTACTAAAGGTCGTCCTATATAAACCCTTCGTCCACCCGCACTCTGTTCTTCCCCCTTTCCCCTCTCCCTCTCCTCTGTTCTTCCCTTCTTCCTCTCGAGTTCATCACAAAATTTTCCCAAATTTGTCAAGATTTGCAGGCCCTCATCCATTCAAATGATCACCAAGGTTAGCAACTTTGTCCTTTCATCTCTCATTGCTAGATTAGCTCTTGCATTGGTTTATATAGTGATTAATTGTGGGTTTTAGTAATTTGGGAGGAATTATATGTGGTAGTATTTGATTTATATGCAATTTGAGGTCAAAATAACACTTAGTTTGCATATGTAGGTGTGGTTTACTTAGTGCCTTCGAAATCTCCGTCGTAACCACCGTCGATCGCCCCCACCGTCCCATCGCCGGCACCACCTTGTGGTGAGCCTCTTGTTCATGAAATTTTATATAAAAAATTCATGTTTGTGTGATTTGGATATATAGTTACTCGTATAATAATTATCTTACCCGTACGTTGTTTGTTATACATAGTGCCATGGTTTTGATATCCGTCCCCGTCGGCCCTCGTCCTTGTTATGATTCGGATGTGGTATATTCTCTTTTAACTATTTGTTGCATTTCGTGTTTATGACAAATTATGCCCATCAAGTTGACATAGATATTTTTATCTAGGAGGTATGTGAACCGGAAATTCCAACCGACCCTATTGTCGAGAGGTTAAATTTAGTTGAAAGAGAAAACGAGTACTTGAAAGAAAAATTGAAAAGAATTGAGGGGGAGAAGATGGAATTGGAGTTGCATGTTGCCGATGTCATCGATGATCACAAGATCAAGATGGAGAAAATGCACTTGAAGATTAGAAAGATTAGAAAATATGCCATCGATAGTGAGGCTTGGTATCATTATGCTGTTGGATCAATTGTTACCTTAGTTGCGATCTTGATCGCATTTGTTGTTGCATTTAAATGCTTTAGCTAGAGAGTTATTTGTTTGTTGCATTTAAGTGTTGTATGAACTTTATGTATGAACTTGTATTAATTTGGTCTATTCGGTGTTGTGTAATGAAGATGAGCCGGTAATGGATGTACGATGACCGATGCTCCCCCCAGTTCGTTGAGGGCGTGCATACTTTTCTGCTTGCGGCTGAGGCAAACAAGCGGGCGGATGGTTTTATGCCTTGTCCATGTGCTGGCTGTAAGAATGGTCGCAATTACTCTACGTCAAGAACCATTCACGTCCACCTGTTTGAGTCTGGTTTCATGCCCCACTATATTGTTTGGACCAAGCACGGAGAAAGAGGGGTTATGATGGAAGACAATGAAGAAGAAGAGGACGACGATAGCTATCCTGGCCATGGGTTCCCTGAATACGATGATACAACAATGGGGGAAGAAGCTGAGCCGGTAATGCGGGAAGAAGCTGAGCCGGGAATGCGGGAAGAAGCTGAAGAAGAGGCATCAGATGAGCCCGTTGATGATCTAGGTCGGGCCATTGCCGATGCAAAGAGAAACTACGCAAGTGATTTGGAGAAGAAGAAGTTGTAGCGCATGTTAGAGGATCACAAAAATTGTTGTACCCGAATTGCGTAGGTGACAAGAAAAAGCTGGGCACCACACTGGAATTGCTGCAATGGAAGGCAGAGAATGGTGTATCTGACAAGGGATTTGGAAAGTTGCTGGTAATGATAAAGGATATGCTTCCAAAGGACAACGAATTGGCCGAGAGTACGTACGAAGCAAAGAAGGCTGTCTGCCCTCTAGGGTTAGAGGTACAGAAGATACATGCATGCCCTAATGATTGCATCCTCTACCGCGGTGAGTACGAGGATTTGAACGCTTGCCCGGTATGTGGTGCATTGTGCTATAAGATCAGCCGCGATGAGCATGGTGATGTCGAGGGCGAGCGCCCCAGGAAGAAGATTCCTACCAAGGTGATGTGGTATTCTCCTATAATACCACGGTTGAAACGTTTGTTCCAAAACAAAGAGCATGCCAAGGTGATGCGATGGCACACAGAAGACCGTAAGAAAGACGGAAAGTTGAGAGTACCCGCTGACGGGTCACAGTGGAGAAAAATCAAAAGAAAGTACGGGAAGGAGTTTGCAGATGACGCAAGGAGCGTATGGTTTGGTCTAAGCGCAGATGGCATTAATCCTTTTGGGGAGCAG